>NW_026607946.1:0-100060 GCF_029499605.1 Hyla sarda | reverse complement strand
GGATTTCCCATCCATCAATGGATGGTAAATTTTGTTTTTATCATTCACTGACCACAGATACCAATGCATGGTCAAGCAACAGCAATGACACACCCTTGTGTATAGGCATGAGACCCTCACGTCATTTAACAGGATTCAGCACCACCCACAAGACAGCTACCTGTCATGTCATGTCAAACCTGCACAGGTGTGCTAGATTATTATTATTTAGTTTTATTTTATTTTTTTACACCAATCAGTGTGCAAACATGGTCATTAAAACGCTAAATGAATAGACGTTCATAAACCAGTCAGTGCAACTCATCATTTTGGTCTCCAATTCTCAAACTCAAATTCTCACCCACGGCGGATTAAATGAGAATCTTTCTTGTTTAACACTGGAATGGGGTGGTGCACTGTTCACTACCCGAATATACTGCCACATCGGGTCAATGCATAGGGCGACAGAAGCAAGCTTCCAAATCAGCTCCCTTTCTCAAAAATCCATTTAATTTATGGTCCCCAGATAGGGAACGTATGTATCAGTATGTGCTCACAAGTCACCCAAGTGCAAGTATTCACACAAAAAAAAACGTGCCTCAGGATGCGATCTGTCGCAAGATCCTTTCTTTTTTTACACTTGATCTAAGCCAAAAGGCCTAGAGGGGATAACCGGGAAAGGGGTGGACCCAACCATGTCCCCTTCATGAGCACTCACATTACTCATAGGAATGGAAGGAAGGCTGGCAGCCAACCAGCCTCCCATACACTCTCTGGGTGGGTGGCAGTCAGCCACCCATACATACATACAGCACAGGCTAAACCCACATCATCACTTAAAAAAAGGACAGGCGACCATTGCACTCTGATGGAGCATTTAGCAATGCAATCCATAGCCTGGCTTTTGCCTGAACCCCCATCACTCCTCCTCTTGCATATAAGACAATATTTCAGATCTGCATATGAAAACAACACGCCTACCTTTGTTGCACATAGCTGCCTGCCTGTCTCTAGTTACCCCACTGGCTGTAGCTGCGTCCCTTCCGACATGGAATAACACCAACTGTAACGATAAACTGAAAATTAACAGTATAAACCTGCATCATTTTGGACTCTGGTATTTGCTGAATCCGGGTGACCTGACAATCGATGGTGGTGCCGCTGGTGATTCTGGCCTTCTTGGAATCTGTTGGGCCTATGTGTTAGCTCACACATCACTTGGGTATCCATGGTAACTACCACAACATGGTCATCTGCAGTTTACATCTAGCCCGTGGCATTGAATGGCATTTTAAAAGTGCTAAGGGTCCTGGTGCAATAATCCTCCCATGAGGATCAGCCTCAACGGCTTTGTAGATTGCACTCATGTCAGCAACTCCATATACATTTTTTTTTCTTCATGCTTCTTTCTTCATCCTTTTTTCTTTCTGTCATTCAGACTTTCATTCATTCGATCTCTCTCACTCACTTGCTTTAACTCATTTGTTCTCACTCACTCACTCACTCACTCAATCACTCACTCACTCATTCACTCTCACTCACTCTCACTCTCTCACTCACTCGCTCACTAAGTCAGTCTCTCTCTCTCTCTCTCTCTTTTTCTTTTTATATATATTTTTTTCCGTCTTCTTCTTCTTCTTCTTCTTCTTCAGACCCTGTCATAGCACTAATGCCTTTCCAATACCACCAGCAGATGGAGACACTCCATTGCAACATTGGTTGTGAGCAGCAGTTTCTAAAAACAAATGCCTCATGGCGGATTTCCCATCCATCAATGGATGGTAAATTTTGTTTTTATCATTCACTGACCACAGATACCAATGCATGGTCAAGCAACAGCAATGACACACCCTTGTGTATAGGCATGAGACCCTCACGTCATTTAACAGGATTCAGCACCACCCACAAGACAGCTACCTGTCATGTCATGTCAAACCTGCACAGGTGTGCTAGATTATTATTATTTAGTTTTATTTTATTTTTTTACACCAATCAGTGTGCAAACATGGTCATTAAAACGCTAAATGAATAGACGTTCATAAACCAGTCAGTGCAACTCATCATTTTGGTCTCCAATTCTCAAACTCAAATTCTCACCCACGGAGGATTAAATGAGAATCTTTCTTGTTTAACACTGGAATGGGGTGGTGCACTGTTCACTACCCGAATATACTGCCACATCGGGTCAATGCATAGGGTGACAGAAGCAAGCTTCCAAATCAGCTCCCTTTCTCAAAAATCCATTTAATTTATGGTCCCCAGATAGGGAACGTATGTATCAGTATGTGCTCACAAGTCACCCAAGTGCAAGTATTCACACAAAAAAAAACGTGCCTCAGGATGCGATCTGTCGCAAGATCCTTTCTTTTTTTACACTTGATCTAAGCCAAAAGGCCTAGAGGGGATAACCGGGAAAGGGGTGGACCCAACCATGTCCCCTTCATGAGCACTCACATTACTCATAGGAATGGAAGGAAGGCTGGCAGCCAACCAGCCTCCCATACACTCTCTGGGTGGGTGGCAGTCAGCCACCCATACATACATACAGCACAGGCTAAACCCACATCATCACTTAAAAAAAGGACAGGCGACCATTGCACTCTGATGGAGCATTTAGCAATGCAATCCATAGCCTGGCTTTTGCCTGAACCCCCATCACTCCTCCTCTTGCATATAAGACAATATTTCAGATCTGCATATGAAAACAACACGCCTACCTTTGTTGCACATAGCTGCCTGCCTGTCTCTAGTTACCCCACTGGCTGTAGCTGCGTCCCTTCCGACATGGAATAACACCAACTGTAACGATAAACTGAAAATTAACAGTATAAACCTGCATCATTTTGGACTCTGGTATTTGCTGAATCCGGGTGACCTGACAATCGATGGTGGTGCCGCTGGTGATTCTGGCCTTCTTGGAATCTGTTGGGCCTATGTGTTAGCTCACACATCACTTGGGTATCCATGGTAACTACCACAACATGGTCATCTGCAGTTTACATCTAGCCCGTGGCATTGAATGGCATTTTAAAAGTGCTAAGGGTCCTGGTGCAATAATCCTCCCATGAGGATCAGCCTCAACGGCTTTGTAGATTGCACTCATGTCAGCAACTCCATATACATTTTTTTTTCTTCATGCTTCTTTCTTCATCCTTTTTTCTTTCTGTCATTCAGACTTTCATTCATTCGATCTCTCTCACTCACTTGCTTTAACTCATTTGTTCTCACTCACTCACTCACTCACTCAATCACTCACTCACTCATTCACTCTCACTCACTCTCACTCTCTCACTCACTCGCTCACTAAGTCAGTCTCTCTCTCTCTCTCTCTCTTTTTCTTTTTATATATATTTTTTTCCGTCTTCTTCTTCTTCTTCTTCTTCTTCTTCTTCTTCTTCTTCTTCAGACCCTGTCATAGCACTAATGCCTTTCCAATACCACCAGCAGATGGAGACACTCCATTGCAACATTGGTTGTGAGCAGCAGTTTCTAAAAACAAATGCCTCATGGCGGATTTCCCATCCATCAATGGATGGTAAATTTTGTTTTTATCATTCACTGACCACAGATACCAATGCATGGTCAAGCAACAGCAATGACACACCCTTGTGTATAGGCATGAGACCCTCACGTCATTTAACAGGATTCAGCACCACCCACAAGACAGCTACCTGTCATGTCATGTCAAACCTGCACAGGTGTGCTAGATTATTATTATTTAGTTTTATTTTATTTTTTTACACCAATCAGTGTGCAAACATGGTCATTAAAACGCTAAATGAATAGACGTTCATAAACCAGTCAGTGCAACTCATCATTTTGGTCTCCAATTCTCAAACTCAAATTCTCACCCACGGAGGATTAAATGAGAATCTTTCTTGTTTAACACTGGAATGGGGTGGTGCACTGTTCACTACCCGAATATACTGCCACATCGGGTCAATGCATAGGGTGACAGAAGCAAGCTTCCAAATCAGCTCCCTTTCTCAAAAATCCATTTAATTTATGGTCCCCAGATAGGGAACGTATGTATCAGTATGTGCTCACAAGTCACCCAAGTGCAAGTATTCACACAAAAAAAAACGTGCCTCAGGATGCGATCTGTCGCAAGATCCTTTCTTTTTTTACACTTGATCTAAGCCAAAAGGCCTAGAGGGGATAACCGGGAAAGGGGTGGACCCAACCATGTCCCCTTCATGAGCACTCACATTACTCATAGGAATGGAAGGAAGGCTGGCAGCCAACCAGCCTCCCATACACTCTCTGGGTGGGTGGCAGTCAGCCACCCATACATACATACAGCACAGGCTAAACCCACATCATCACTTAAAAAAAGGACAGGCGACCATTGCACTCTGATGGAGCATTTAGCAATGCAATCCATAGCCTGGCTTTTGCCTGAACCCCCATCACTCCTCCTCTTGCATATAAGACAATATTTCAGATCTGCATATGAAAACAACACGCCTACCTTTGTTGCACATAGCTGCCTGCCTGTCTCTAGTTACCCCACTGGCTGTAGCTGCGTCCCTTCCGACATGGAATAACACCAACTGTAACGATAAACTGAAAATTAACAGTATAAACCTGCATCATTTTGGACTCTGGTATTTGCTGAATCCGGGTGACCTGACAATCGATGGTGGTGCCGCTGGTGATTCTGGCCTTCTTGGAATCTGTTGGGCCTATGTGTTAGCTCACACATCACTTGGGTATCCATGGTAACTACCACAACATGGTCATCTGCAGTTTACATCTAGCCCGTGGCATTGAATGGCATTTTAAAAGTGCTAAGGGTCCTGGTGCAATAATCCTCCCATGAGGATCAGCCTCAACGGCTTTGTAGATTGCACTCATGTCAGCAACTCCATATACATTTTTTTTTCTTCATGCTTCTTTCTTCATCCTTTTTTCTTTCTGTCATTCAGACTTTCATTCATTCGATCTCTCTCACTCACTTGCTTTAACTCATTTGTCCTCACTCACTCACTCAATCACTCACTCACTCATTCACTCTCACTCACTCTCACTCTCTCACTCACTCGCTCACTAAGTCAGTCTCTCTCTCTCTCTCTCTCTTTTTCTTTTTATATATATTTTTTTCCGTCTTCTTCTTCTTCTTCTTCTTCTTCTTCTTCTTCAGACCCTGTCATAGCACTAATGCCTTTCCAATACCACCAGCAGATGGAGACACTCCATTGCAACATTGGTTGTGAGCAGCAGTTTCTAAAAACAAATGCCTCATGGCGGATTTCCCATCCATCAATGGATGGTAAATTTTGTTTTTATCATTCACTGACCACAGATACCAATGCATGGTCAAGCAACAGCAATGACACACCCTTGTGTATAGGCATGAGACCCTCACGTCATTTAACAGGATTCAGCACCACCCACAAGACAGCTACCTGTCATGTCATGTCAAACCTGCACAGGTGTGCTAGATTATTATTATTTAGTTTTATTTTATTTTTTTACACCAATCAGTGTGCAAACATGGTCATTAAAACGCTAAATGAATAGACGTTCATAAACCAGTCAGTGCAACTCATCATTTTGGTCTCCAATTCTCAAACTCAAATTCTCACCCACGGAGGATTAAATGAGAATCTTTCTTGTTTAACACTGGAATGGGGTGGTGCACTGTTCACTACCCGAATATACTGCCACATCGGGTCAATGCATAGGGCGACAGAAGCAAGCTTCCAAATCAGCTCCCTTTCTCAAAAATCCATTTAATTTATGGTCCCCAGATAGGGAACGTATGTATCAGTATGTGCTCACAAGTCACCCAAGTGCAAGTATTCACACAAAAAAAAACGTGCCTCAGGATGCGGTCTGTCGCAAGATCCTTTCTTTTTTTACACTTGATCTAAGCCAAAAGGCCTAGAGGGGATAACCGGGAAAGGGGTGGACCCAACCATGTCCCCTTCATGAGCACTCACATTACTCATAGGAATGGAAGGAAGGCTGGCAGCCAACCAGCCTCCCATACACTCTCTGGGTGGGTGGCAGTCAGCCACCCATACATACATACAGCACAGGCTAAACCCACATCATCACTTAAAAAAAGGACAGGCGACCATTGCACTCTGATGGAGCATTTAGCAATGCAATCCATAGCCTGGCTTTTGCCTGAACCCCCATCACTCCTCCTCTTGCATATAAGACAATATTTCAGATCTGCATATGAAAACAACACGCCTACCTTTGTTGCACATAGCTGCCTGCCTGTCTCTAGTTACCCCACTGGCTGTAGCTGCGTCCCTTCCGACATGGAATAACAACAACTGTAACGATAAACTGAAAATTAACAGTATAAACCTGCATCATTTTGGACTCTGGTATTTGCTGAATCCGGGTGACCTGACAATCGATGGTGGTGCCGCTGGTGATTCTGGCCTTCTTGGAATCTGTTGGGCCTATGTGTTAGCTCACACATCACTTGGGTATCCATGGTAACTACCACAACATGGTCATCTGCAGTTTACATCTAGCCCGTGGCATTGAATGGCATTTTAAAAGTGCTAAGGGTCCTGGTGCAATAATCCTCCCATGAGGATCAGCCTCAACGGCTTTGTAGATTGCACTCATGTCAGCAACTCCATATACATTTTTTTTTCTTCATGCTTCTTTCTTCATCCTTTTTTCTTTCTGTCATTCAGACTTTCATTCATTCGATCTCTCTCACTCACTTGCTTTAACTCATTTGTTCTCACTCACTCACTCACTCACTCAATCACTCACTCACTCATTCACTCTCACTCACTCTCACTCTCTCACTCACTCGCTCACTAAGTCAGTCTCTCTCTCTCTCTCTTTCTTTTTCTTTTTATATATATTTTTTTCCGTCTTCTTCTTCTTCTTCTTCTTCTTCTTCTTCTTCAGACCCTGTCATAGCACTAATGCCTTTCCAATACCACCAGCAGATGGAGACACTCCATTGCAACATTGGTTGTGAGCAGCAGTTTCTAAAAACAAATGCCTCATGGCGGATTTCCCATCCATCAATGGATGGTAAATTTTGTTTTTATCATTCACTGACCACAGATACCAATGCATGGTCAAGCAACAGCAATGACACACCCTTGTGTATAGGCATGAGACCCTCACGTCATTTAACAGGATTCAGCACCACCCACAAGACAGCTACCTGTCATGTCATGTCAAACCTGCACAGGTGTGCTAGATTATTATTATTTAGTTTTATTTTATTTTTTTACACCAATCAGTGTGCAAACATGGTCATTAAAACGCTAAATGAATAGACGTTCATAAACCAGTCAGTGCAACTCATCATTTTGGTCTCCAATTCTCAAACTCAAATTCTCACCCACGGAGGATTAAATGAGAATCTTTCTTGTTTAACACTGGAATGGGGTGGTGCACTGTTCACTACCCGAATATACTGCCACATCGGGTCAATGCATAGGGCGACAGAAGCAAGCTTCCAAATCAGCTCCCTTTCTCAAAAATCCATTTAATTTATGGTCCCCAGATAGGGAACGTATGTATCAGTATGTGCTCACAAGTCACCCAAGTGCAAGTATTCACACAAAAAAAAACGTGCCTCAGGATGCGATCTGTCGCAAGATCCTTTCTTTTTTTACACTTGATCTAAGCCAAAAGGCCTAGAGGGGATAACCGGGAAAGGGGTGGACCCAACCATGTCCCCTTCATGAGCACTCACATTACTCATAGGAATGGAAGGAAGGCTGGCAGCCAACCAGCCTCCCATACACTCTCTGGGTGGGTGGCAGTCAGCCACCCATACATACATACAGCACAGGCTAAACCCACATCATCACTTAAAAAAAGGACAGGCGACCATTGCACTCTGATGGAGCATTTAGCAATGCAATCCATAGCCTGGCTTTTGCCTGAACCCCCATCACTCCTCCTCTTGCATATAAGACAATATTTCAGATCTGCATATGAAAACAACACGCCTACCTTTGTTGCACATAGCTGCCTGCCTGTCTCTAGTTACCCCACTGGCTGTAGCTGCGTCCCTTCCGACATGGAATAACACCAACTGTAACGATAAACTGAAAATTAACAGTATAAACCTGCATCATTTTGGACTCTGGTATTTGCTGAATCCGGGTGACCTGACAATCGATGGTGGTGCCGCTGGTGATTCTGGCCTTCTTGGAATCTGTTGGGCCTATGTGTTAGCTCACACATCACTTGGGTATCCATGGTAACTACCACAACATGGTCATCTGCAGTTTACATCTAGCCCGTGGCATTGAATGGCATTTTAAAAGTGCTAAGGGTCCTGGTGCAATAATCCTCCCATGAGGATCAGCCTCAACGGCTTTGTAGATTGCACTCATGTCAGCAACTCCATATACATTTTTTTTTCTTCATGCTTCTTTCTTCATCCTTTTTTCTTTCTGTCATTCAGACTTTCATTCATTCGATCTCTCTCACTCACTTGCTTTAACTCATTTGTTCTCACTCACTCACTCACTCAATCACTCACTCACTCATTCACTCTCACTCACTCTCACTCTCTCACTCACTCGCTCACTAAGTCAGTCTCTCTCTCTCTCTCTTTTTCTTTTTATATATATTTTTTTCCGTCTTCTTCTTCTTCTTCTTCAGACCCTGTCATAGCACTAATGCCTTTCCAATACCACCAGCAGATGGAGACACTCCATTGCAACATTGGTTGTGAGCAGCAGTTTCTAAAAACAAATGCCTCATGGCGGATTTCCCATCCATCAATGGATGGTAAATTTTGTTTTTATCATTCACTGACCACAGATACCAATGCATGGTCAAGCAACAGCAATGACACACCCTTGTGTATAGGCATGAGACCCTCACGTCATTTAACAGGATTCAGCACCACCCACAAGACAGCTACCTGTCATGTCATGTCAAACCTGCACAGGTGTGCTAGATTATTATTATTTAGTTTTATTTTATTTTTTTACACCAATCAGTGTGCAAACATGGTCATTAAAACGCTAAATGAATAGACGTTCATAAACCAGTCAGTGCAACTCATCATTTTGGTCTCCAATTCTCAAACTCAAATTCTCACCCACGGAGGATTAAATGAGAATCTTTCTTGTTTAACACTGGAATGGGGTGGTGCACTGTTCACTACCCGAATATACTGCCACATCGGGTCAATGCATAGGGCGACAGAAGCAAGCTTCCAAATCAGCTCCCTTTCTCAAAAATCCATTTAATTTATGGTCCCCAGATAGGGAACGTATGTATCAGTATGTGCTCACAAGTCACCCAAGTGCAAGTATTCACACAAAAAAAAACGTGCCTCAGGATGCGATCTGTCGCAAGATCCTTTCTTTTTTTACACTTGATCTAAGCCAAAAGGCCTAGAGGGGATAACCGGGAAAGGGGTGGACCCAACCATGTCCCCTTCATGAGCACTCACATTACTCATAGGAATGGAAGGAAGGCTGGCAGCCAACCAGCCTCCCATACACTCTCTGGGTGGGTGGCAGTCAGCCACCCATACATACATACAGCACAGGCTAAACCCACATCATCACTTAAAAAAAGGACAGGCGACCATTGCACTCTGATGGAGCATTTAGCAATGCAATCCATAGCCTGGCTTTTGCCTGAACCCCCATCACTCCTCCTCTTGCATATAAGACAATATTTCAGATCTGCATATGAAAACAACACGCCTACCTTTGTTGCACATAGCTGCCTGCCTGTCTCTAGTTACCCCACTGGCTGTAGCTGCGTCCCTTCCGACATGGAATAACACCAACTGTAACGATAAACTGAAAATTAACAGTATAAACCTGCATCATTTTGGACTCTGGTATTTGCTGAATCCGGGTGACCTGACAATCGATGGTGGTGCCGCTGGTGATTCTGGCCTTCTTGGAATCTGTTGGGCCTATGTGTTAGCTCACACATCACTTGGGTATCCATGGTAACTACCACAACATGGTCATCTGCAGTTTACATCTAGCCCGTGGCATTGAATGGCATTTTAAAAGTGCTAAGGGTCCTGGTGCAATAATCCTCCCATGAGGATCAGCCTCAACGGCTTTGTAGATTGCACTCATGTCAGCAACTCCATATACATTTTTTTTTCTTCATGCTTCTTTCTTCATCCTTTTTTCTTTCTGTCATTCAGACTTTCATTCATTCGATCTCTCTCACTCACTTGCTTTAACTCATTTGTTCTCACTCACTCACTCACTCAATCACTCACTCACTCATTCACTCTCACTCACTCTCACTCTCTCACTCACTCGCTCACTAAGTCAGTCTCTCTCTCTCTCTCTCTCTTTTTCTTTTTATATATATTTTTTTCCGTCTTCTTCTTCTTCTTCTTCTTCTTCAGACCCTGTCATAGCACTAATGCCTTTCCAATACCACCAGCAGATGGAGACACTCCATTGCAACATTGGTTGTGAGCAGCAGTTTCTAAAAACAAATGCCTCATGGCGGATTTCCCATCCATCAATGGATGGTAAATTTTGTTTTTATCATTCACTGACCACAGATACCAATGCATGGTCAAGCAACAGCAATGACACACCCTTGTGTATAGGCATGAGACCCTCACGTCATTTAACAGGATTCAGCACCACCCACAAGACAGCTACCTGTCATGTCATGTCAAACCTGCACAGGTGTGCTAGATTATTATTATTTAGTTTTATTTAATTTTTTTACACCAATCAGTGTGCAAACATGGTCATTAAAACGCTAAATGAATAGACGTTCATAAACCAGTCAGTGCAACTCATCATTTTGGTCTCCAATTCTCAAACTCAAATTCTCACCCACGGAGGATTAAATGAGAATCTTTCTTGTTTAACACTGGAATGGGGTGGTGCACTGTTCACTACCCGAATATACTGCCACATCGGGTCAATGCATAGGGCGACAGAAGCAAGCTTCCAAATCAGCTCCCTTTCTCAAAAATCCATTTAATTTATGGTCCCCAGATAGGGAACGTATGTATCAGTATGTGCTCACAAGTCACCCAAGTGCAAGTATTCACACAAAAAAAAACGTGCCTCAGGATGCGATCTGTCGCAAGATCCTTTCTTTTTTTACACTTGATCTAAGCCAAAAGGCCTAGAGGGGATAACCGGGAAAGGGGTGGACCCAACCATGTCCCCTTCATGAGCACTCACATTACTCATAGGAATGGAAGGAAGGCTGGCAGCCAACCAGCCTCCCATACACTCTCTGGGTGGGTGGCAGTCAGCCACCCATACATACATACAGCACAGGCTAAACCCACATCATCACTTAAAAAAAGGACAGGCGACCATTGCACTCTGATGGAGCATTTAGCAATGCAATCCATAGCCTGGCTTTTGCCTGAACCCCCATCACTCCTCCTCTTGCATATAAGACAATATTTCAGATCTGCATATGAAAACAACACGCCTACCTTTGTTGCACATAGCTGCCTGCCTGTCTCTAGTTACCCCACTGGCTGTAGCTGCGTCCCTTCCGACATGGAATAACACCAACTGTAACGATAAACTGAAAATTAACAGTATAAACCTGCATCATTTTGGACTCTGGTATTTGCTGAATCCGGGTGACCTGACAATCGATGGTGGTGCCGCTGGTGATTCTGGCCTTCTTGGAATCTGTTGGGCCTATGTGTTAGCTCACACATCACTTGGGTATCCATGGTAACTACCACAACATGGTCATCTGCAGTTTACATCTAGCCCGTGGCATTGAATGGCATTTTAAAAGTGCTAAGGGTCCTGGTGCAATAATCCTCCCATGAGGATCAGCCTCAACGGCTTTGTAGATTGCACTCATGTCAGCAACTCCATATACATTTTTTTTTCTTCATGCTTCTTTCTTCATCCTTTTTTCTTTCTGTCATTCAGACTTTCATTCATTCGATCTCTCTCACTCACTTGCTTTAACTCATTTGTTCTCACTCACTCACTCACTCACTCAATCACTCACTCATTCACTCTCACTCACTCTCACTCTCTCACTCACTCGCTCACTAAGTCAGTCTCTCTCTCTCTCTCTCTCTCTTTTTCTTTTTATATATATTTTTTTCCGTCTTCTTCTTCTTCTTCTTCTTCTTCTTCTTCTTCAGACCCTGTCATAGCACTAATGCCTTTCCAATACCACCAGCAGATGGAGACACTCCATTGCAACATTGGTTGTGAGCAGCAGTTTCTAAAAACAAATGCCTCATGGCGGATTTCCCATCCATCAATGGATGGTAAATTTTGTTTTTATCATTCACTGACCACAGATACCAATGCATGGTCAAGCAACAGCAATGACACACCCTTGTGTATAGGCATGAGACCCTCACGTCATTTAACAGGATTCAGCACCACCCACAAGACAGCTACCTGTCATGTCATGTCAAACCTGCACAGGTGTGCTAGATTATTATTATTTAGTTTTATTTTATTTTTTTACACCAATCAGTGTGCAAACATGGTCATTAAAACGCTAAATGAATAGACGTTCATAAACCAGTCAGTGCAACTCATCATTTTGGTCTCCAATTCTCAAACTCAAATTCTCACCCACGGAGGATTAAATGAGAATCTTTCTTGTTTAACACTGGAATGGGGTGGTGCACTGTTCACTACCCGAATATACTGCCACATCGGGTCAATGCATAGGGCGACAGAAGCAAGCTTCCAAATCAGCTCCCTTTCTCAAAAATCCATTTAATTTATGGTCCCCAGATAGGGAACGTATGTATCAGTATGTGCTCACAAGTCACCCAAGTGCAAGTATTCACACAAAAAAAAACGTGCCTCAGGATGCGATCTGTCGCAAGATCCTTTCTTTTTTTACACTTGATCTAAGCCAAAAGGCCTAGAGGGGATAACCGGGAAAGGGCTGGACCCAACCATGTCCCCTTCATGAGCACTCACATTACTCATAGGAATGGAAGGAAGGCTGGCAGCCAACCAGCCTCCCATACACTCTCTGGGTGGGTGGCAGTCAGCCACCCATACATACATACAGCACAGGCTAAACCCACATCATCACTTAAAAAAAGGACAGGCGACCATTGCACTCTGATGGAGCATTTAGCAATGCAATCCATAGCCTGGCTTTTGCCTGAACCCCCATCACTCCTCCTCTTGCATATAAGACAATATTTCAGATCTGCATATGAAAACAACACGCCTACCTTTGTTGCACATAGCTGCCTGCCTGTCTCTAGTTACCCCACTGGCTGTAGCTGCGTCCCTTCCGACATGGAATAACACCAACTGTAACGATAAACTGAAAATTAACAGTATAAACCTGCATCATTTTGGACTCTGGTATTTGCTGAATCCGGGTGACCTGACAATCGATGGTGGTGCCGCTGGTGATTCTGGCCTTCTTGGAATCTGTTGGGCCTATGTGTTAGCTCACACATCACTTGGGTATCCATGGTAACTACCACAACATGGTCATCTGCAGTTTACATCTAGCCCGTGGCATTGAATGGCATTTTAAAAGTGCTAAGGGTCCTGGTGCAATAATCCTCCCATGAGGATCAGCCTCAACGGCTTTGTAGATTGCACTCATGTCAGCAACTCCATATACATTTTTTTTTCTTCATGCTTCTTTCTTCATCCTTTTTTCTTTCTGTCATTCAGACTTTCATTCATTCGATCTCTCTCACTCACTTGCTTTAACTCATTTGTTCTCACTCACTCACTCACTCACTCAATCACTCACTCACTCATTCACTCTCACTCACTCTCACTCTCTCACTCACTCGCTCACTAAGTCAGTCTCTCTCTCTCTCTCTCTCTTTTTCTTTTTATATATATTTTTTTCCGTCTTCTTCTTCTTCTTCTTCTTCTTCTTCTTCTTCTTCAGACCCTGTCATAGCACTAATGCCTTTCCAATACCACCAGCAGATGGAGACACTCCATTGCAACATTGGTTGTGAGCAGCAGTTTCTAAAAACAAATGCCTCATGGCGGATTTCCCATCCATCAATGGATGGTAAATTTTGTTTTTATCATTCACTGACCACAGATACCAATGCATGGTCAAGCAACAGCAATGACACACCCTTGTGTATAGGCATGAGACCCTCACGTCATTTAACAGGATTCAGCACCACCCACAAGACAGCTACCTGTCATGTCATGTCAAACCTGCACAGGTGTGCTAGATTATTATTATTTAGTTTTATTTTATTTTTTTACACCAATCAGTGTGCAAACATGGTCATTAAAACGCTAAATGAATAGACGTTCATAAACCAGTCAGTGCAACTCATCATTTTGGTCTCCAATTCTCAAACTCAAATTCTCACCCACGGAGGATTAAATGAGAATCTTTCTTGTTTAACACTGGAATGGGGTGGTGCACTGTTCACTACCCAAATATACTGCCACATCGGGTCAATGCATAGGGCGACAGAAGCAAGCTTCCAAATCAGCTCCCTTTCTCAAAAATCCATTTAATTTATGGTCCCCAGATAGGGAACGTATGTATCAGTATGTGCTCACAAGTCACCCAAGTGCAAGTATTCACACAAAAAAAAACGTGCCTCAGGATGCGATCTGTCGCAAGATCCTTTCTTTTTTTACACTTGATCTAAGCCAAAAGGCCTAGAGGGGATAACCGGGAAAGGGGTGGACCCAACCATGTCCCCTTCATGAGCACTCACATTACTCATAGGAATGGAAGGAAGGCTGGCAGCCAACCAGCCTCCCATACACTCTCTGGGTGGGTGGCAGTCAGCCACCCATACATACATACAGCACAGGCTAAACCCACATCATCACTTAAAAAAAGGACAGGCGACCATTGCACTCTGATGGAGCATTTAGCAATGCAATCCATAGCCTGGCTTTTGCCTGAACCCCCATCACTCCTCCTCTTGCATATAAGACAATATTTCAGATCTGCATATGAAAACAACACGCCTACCTTTGTTGCACATAGCTGCCTGCCTGTCTCTAGTTACCCCACTGGCTGTAGCTGCGTCCCTTCCGACATGGAATAACACCAACTGTAACGATAAACTGAAAATTAACAGTATAAACCTGCATCATTTTGGACTCTGGTATTTGCTGAATCCGGGTGACCTGACAATCGATGGTGGTGCCGCTGGTGATTCTGGCCTTCTTGGAATCTGTTGGGCCTATGTGTTAGCTCACACATCACTTGGGTATCCATGGTAACTACCACAACATGGTCATCTGCAGTTTACATCTAGCCCGTGGCATTGAATGGCATTTTAAAAGTGCTAAGGGTCCTGGTGCAATAATCCTCCCATGAGGATCAGCCTCAACGGCTTTGTAGATTGCACTCATGTCAGCAACTCCATATACATTTTTTTTTCTTCATGCTTCTTTCTTCATCCTTTTTTCTTTCTGTCATTCAGACTTTCATTCATTCGATCTCTCTCACTCACTTGCTTTAACTCATTTGTTCTCACTCACTCACTCACTCACTCAATCACTCACTCACTCATTCACTCTCACTCACTCTCACTCTCTCACTCACTCGCTCACTAAGTCAGTCTCTCTCTCTCTCTCTCTCTTTTTCTTTTTATATATATTTTTTTCCGTCTTCTTCTTCTTCTTCTTCTTCTTCAGACCCTGTCATAGCACTAATGCCTTTCCAATACCACCAGCAGATGGAGACACTCCATTGCAACATTGGTTGTGAGCAGCAGTTTCTAAAAACAAATGCCTCATGGCGGATTTCCCATCCATCAATGGATGGTAAATTTTGTTTTTATCATTCACTGACCACAGATACCAATGCATGGTCAAGCAACAGCAATGACACACCCTTGTGTATAGGCATGAGACCCTCACGTCATTTAACAGGATTCAGCACCACCCACAAGACAGCTACCTGTCATGTCATGTCAAACCTGCACAGGTGTGCTAGATTATTATTATTTAGTTTTATTTTATTTTTTTACACCAATCAGTGTGCAAACATGGTCATTAAAACGCTAAATGAATAGACGTTCATAAACCAGTCAGTGCAACTCATCATTTTGGTCTCCAATTCTCAAACTCAAATTCTCACCCACGGAGGATTAAATGAGAATCTTTCTTGTTTAACACTGGAATGGGGTGGTGCACTGTTCACTACCCGAATATACTGCCACATCGGGTCAATGCATAGGGCGACAGAAGCAAGCTTCCAAATCAGCTCCCTTTCTCAAAAATCCATTTAATTTATGGTCCCCAGATAGGGAACGTATGTATCAGTATGTGCTCACAAGTCACCCAAGTGCAAGTATTCACACAAAAAAAAACGTGCCTCAGGATGCGATCTGTCGCAAGATCCTTTCTTTTTTTACACTTGATCTAAGCCAAAAGGCCTAGAGGGGATAACCGGGAAAGGGGTGGACCCAACCATGTCCCCTTCATGAGCACTCACATTACTCATAGGAATGGAAGGAAGGCTGGCAGCCAACCAGCCTCCCATACACTCTCTGGGTGGGTGGCAGTCAGCCACCCATACATACATACAGCACAGGCTAAACCCACATCATCACTTAAAAAAAGGACAGGCGACCATTGCACTCTGATGGAGCATTTAGCAATGCAATCCATAGCCTGGCTTTTGCCTGAACCCCCATCACTCCTCCTCTTGCATATAAGACAATATTTCAGATCTGCATATGAAAACAACACGCCTACCTTTGTTGCACATAGCTGCCTGCCTGTCTCTAGTTACCCCACTGGCTGTAGCTGCGTCCCTTCCGACATGGAATAACACCAACTGTAACGATAAACTGAAAATTAACAGTATAAACCTGCATCATTTTGGACTCTGGTATTTGCTGAATCCGGGTGACCTGACAATCGATGGTGGTGCCGCTGGTGATTCTGGCCTTCTTGGAATCTGTTGGGCCTATGTGTTAGCTCACACATCACTTGGGTATCCATGGTAACTACCACAACATGGTCATCTGCAGTTTACATCTAGCCCGTGGCATTGAATGGCATTTTAAAAGTGCTAAGGGTCCTGGTGCAATAATCCTCCCATGAGGATCAGCCTCAACGGCTTTGTAGATTGCACTCATGTCAGCAACTCCATATACATTTTTTTTTCTTCATGCTTCTTTCTTCATCCTTTTTTCTTTCTGTCATTCAGACTTTCATTCATTCGATCTCTCTCACTCACTTGCTTTAACTCATTTGTTCTCACTCACTCACTCACTCACTCAATCACTCACTCACTCATTCACTCTCACTCACTCTCACTCTCTCACTCACTCGCTCACTAAGTCAGTCTCTCTCTCTCTCTCTCTCTTTTTCTTTTTATATATATTTTTTTCCGTCTTCTTCTTCTTCTTCTTCTTCTTCAGACCCTGTCATAGCACTAATGCCTTTCCAATACCACCAGCAGATGGAGACACTCCATTGCAACATTGGTTGTGAGCAGCAGTTTCTAAAAACAAATGCCTCATGGCGGATTTCCCATCCATCAATGGATGGTAAATTTTGTTTTTATCATTCACTGACCACAGATACCAATGCATGGTCAAGCAACAGCAATGACACACCCTTGTGTATAGGCATGAGACCCTCACGTCATTTAACAGGATTCAGCACCACCCACAAGACAGCTACCTGTCATGTCATGTCAAACCTGCACATGTGTGCTAGATTATTATTATTTAGTTTTATTTTATTTTTTTACACCAATCAGTGTGCAAACATGGTCATTAAAACGCTAAATGAATAGACGTTCATAAACCAGTCAGTGCAACTCATCATTTTGGTCTCCAATTCTCAAACTCAAATTCTCACCCACGGAGGATTAAATGAGAATCTTTCTTGTTTAACACTGGAATGGGGTGGTGCACTGTTCACTACCCGAATATACTGCCACATCGGGTCAATGCATAGGGCGACAGAAGCAAGCTTCCAAATCAGCTCCCTTTCTCAAAAATCCATTTAATTTATGGTCCCCAGATAGGGAACGTATGTATCAGTATGTGCTCACAAGTCACCCAAGTGCAAGTATTCACACAAAAAAAAAACGTGCCTCAGGATGCGATCTGTCGCAAGATCCTTTCTTTTTTTACACTTGATCTAAGCCAAAAGGCCTAGAGGGGATAACCGGGAAAGGGGTGGACCCAACCATGTCCCCTTCATGAGCACTCACATTACTCATAGGAATGGAAGGAAGGCTGGCAGCCAACCAGCCTCCCATACACTCTCTGGGTGGGTGGCAGTCAGCCACCCATACATACATACAGCACAGGCTAAACCCACATCATCACTTAAAAAAAGGACAGGCGACCATTGCACTCTGATGGAGCATTTAGCAATGCAATCCATAGCCTGGCTTTTGCCTGAACCCCCATCACTCCTCCTCTTGCATATAAGACAATATTTCAGATCTGCATATGAAAACAACACGCCTACCTTTGTTGCACATAGCTGCCTGCCTGTCTCTAGTTACCCCACTGGCTGTAGCTGCGTCCCTTCCGACATGGAATAACACCAACTGTAACGATAAACTGAAAATTAACAGTATAAACCTGCATCATTTTGGACTCTGGTATTTGCTGAATCCGGGTGACCTGACAATCGATGGTGGTGCCGCTGGTGATTCTGGCCTTCTTGGAATCTGTTGGGCCTATGTGTTAGCTCACACATCACTTGGGTATCCATGGTAACTACCACAACATGGTCATCTGCAGTTTACATCTAGCCCGTGGCATTGAATGGCATTTTAAAAGTGCTAAGGGTCCTGGTGCAATAATCCTCCCATGAGGATCAGCCTCAACGGCTTTGTAGATTGCACTCATGTCAGCAACTCCATATACATTTTTTTTTCTTCATGCTTCTTTCTTCATCCTTTTTTCTTTCTGTCATTCAGACTTTCATTCATTCGATCTCTCTCACTCACTTGCTTTAACTCATTTGTTCTCACTCACTCACTCACTCAATCACTCACTCACTCATTCACTCTCACTCACTCTCACTCTCTCACTCACTCGCTCACTAAGTCAGTCTCTCTCTCTCTCTCTCTCTTTTTCTTTTTATATATATTTTTTTCCGTCTTCTTCTTCTTCTTCTTCTTCTTCTTCTTCTTCAGACCCTGTCATAGCACTAATGCCTTTCCAATACCACCAGCAGATGGAGACACTCCATTGCAACATTGGTTGTGAGCAGCAGTTTCTAAAAACAAATGCCTCATGGCGGATTTCCCATCCATCAATGGATGGTAAATTTTGTTTTTATCATTCACTGACCACAGATACCAATGCATGGTCAAGCAACAGCAATGACACACCCTTGTGTATAGGCATGAGACCCTCACGTCATTTAACAGGATTCAGCACCACCCACAAGACAGCTACCTGTCATGTCATGTCAAACCTGCACAGGTGTGCTAGATTATTATTATTTAGTTTTATTTTATTTTTTTACACCAATCAGTGTGCAAACATGGTCATTAAAACGCTAAATGAATAGACGTTCATAAACCAGTCAGTGCAACTCATCATTTTGGTCTCCAATTCTCAAACTCAAATTCTCACCCACGGAGGATTAAATGAGAATCTTTCTTGTTTAACACTGGAATGGGGTGGTGCACTGTTCACTACCCGAATATACTGCCACATCGGGTCAATGCATAGGGCGACAGAAGCAAGCTTCCAAATCAGCTCCCTTTCTCAAAAATCCATTTAATTTATGGTCCCCAGATAGGGAACGTATGTATCAGTATGTGCTCACAAGTCACCCAAGTGCAAGTATTCACACAAAAAAAAACGTGCCTCAGGATGCAATCTGTCGCAAGATCCTTTCTTTTTTTACACTTGATCTAAGCCAAAAGGCCTAGAGGGGATAACCGGGAAAGGGGTGGACCCAACCATGTCCCCTTCATGAGCACTCACATTACTCATAGGAATGGAAGGAAGGCTGGCAGCCAACCAGCCTCCCATACACTCTCTGGGTGGGTGGCAGTCAGCCACCCATACATACATACAGCACAGGCTAAACCCACATCATCACTTAAAAAAAGGACAGGCGACCATTGCACTCTGATGGAGCATTTAGCAATGCAATCCATAGCCTGGCTTTTGCCTGAACCCCCATCACTCCTCCTCTTGCATATAAGACAATATTTCAGATCTGCATATGAAAACAACACGCCTACCTTTGTTGCACATAGCTGCCTGCCTGTCTCTAGTTACCCCACTGGCTGTAGCTGCGTCCCTTCCGACATGGAATAACACCAACTGTAACGATAAACTGAAAATTAACAGTATAAACCTGCATCATTTTGGACTCTGGTATTTGCTGAATCCGGGTGACCTGACAATCGATGGTGGTGCCGCTGGTGATTCTGGCCTTCTTGGAATCTGTTGGGCCTATGTGTTAGCTCACACATCACTTGGGTATCCATGGTAACTACCACAACATGGTCATCTGCAGTTTACATCTAGCCCGTGGCATTGAATGGCATTTTAAAAGTGCTAAGGGTCCTGGTGCAATAATCCTCCCATGAGGATCAGCCTCAACGGCTTTGTAGATTGCACTCATGTCAGCAACTCCATATACATTTTTTTTTCTTCATGCTTCTTTCTTCATCCTTTTTTCTTTCTGTCATTCAGACTTTCATTCATTCGATCTCTCTCACTCACTTGCTTTAACTCATTTGTTCTCACTCACTCACTCACTCACTCAATCACTCACTCACTCATTCACTCTCACTCACTCTCACTCTCTCACTCACTCGCTCACTAAGTCAGTCTCTCTCTCTCTCTCTCTCTTTTTCTTTTTATATATATTTTTTTCCGTCTTCTTCTTCTTCTTCTTCTTCTTCTTCTTCAGACCCTGTCATAGCACTAATGCCTTTCCAATACCACCAGCAGATGGAGACACTCCATTGCAACATTGGTTGTGAGCAGCAGTTTCTAAAAACAAATGCCTCATGGCGGATTTCCCATCCATCAATGGATGGTAAATTTTGTTTTTATCATTCACTGACCACAGATACCAATGCATGGTCAAGCAACAGCAATGACACACCCTTGTGTATAGGCATGAGACCCTCACGTCATTTAACAGGATTCAGCACCACCCACAAGACAGCTACCTGTCATGTCATGTCAAACCTGCACAGGTGTGCTAGATTATTATTATTTAGTTTTATTTTATTTTTTTACACCAATCAGTGTGCAAACATGGTCATTAAAACGCTAAATGAATAGACGTTCATAAACCAGTCAGTGCAACTCATCATTTTGGTCTCCAATTCTCAAACTCAAATTCTCACCCACGGAGGATTAAATGAGAATCTTTCTTGTTTAACACTGGAATGGGGTGGTGCACTGTTCACTACCCGAATATACTGCCACATCGGGTCAATGCATAGGGCGACAGAAGCAAGCTTCCAAATCAGCTCCCTTTCTCAAAAATCCATTTAATTTATGGTCCCCAGATAGGGAACGTATGTATCAGTATGTGCTCACAAGTCACCCAAGTGCAAGTATTCACACAAAAAAAAACGTGCCTCAGGATGCGATCTGTCGCAAGATCCTTTCTTTTTTTACACTTGATCTAAGCCAAAAGGCCTAGAGGGGATAACCGGGAAAGGGGTGGACCCAACCATGTCCCCTTCATGAGCACTCACATTACTCATAGGAATGGAAGGAAGGCTGGCAGCCAACCAGCCTCCCATACACTCTCTGGGTGGGTGGCAGTCAGCCACCCATACATACATACAGCACAGGCTAAACCCACATCATCACTTAAAAAAAGGACAGGCGACCATTGCACTCTGATGGAGCATTTAGCAATGCAATCCATAGCCTGGCTTTTGCCTGAACCCCCATCACTCCTCCTCTTGCATATAAGACAATATTTCAGATCTGCATATGAAAACAACACGCCTACCTTTGTTGCACATAGCTGCCTGCCTGTCTCTAGTTACCCCACTGGCTGTAGCTGCGTCCCTTCCGACATGGAATAACACCAACTGTAACGATAAACTGAAAATTAACAGTATAAACCTGCATCATTTTGGACTCTGGTATTTGCTGAATCCGGGTGACCTGACAATCGATGGTGGTGCCGCTGGTGATTCTGGCCTTCTTGGAATCTGTTGGGCCTATGTGTTAGCTCACACATCACTTGGGTATCCATGGTAACTACCACAACATGGTCATCTGCAGTTTACATCTAGCCCGTGGCATTGAATGGCATTTTAAAAGTGCTAAGGGTCCTGGTGCAATAATCCTCCCATGAGGATCAGCCTCAACGGCTTTGTAGATTGCACTCATGTCAGCAACTCCATATACATTTTTTTTTCTTCATGCTTCTTTCTTCATCCTTTTTTCTTTCTGTCATTCAGACTTTCATTCATTCGATCTCTCTCACTCACTTGCTTTAACTCATTTGTTCTCACTCACTCACTCACTCAATCACTCACTCACTCATTCACTCTCACTCACTCTCACTCTCTCACTCACTCGCTCACTAAGTCAGTCTCTCTCTCTCTCTCTCTCTCTTTTTCTTTTTATATATATTTTTTTCCGTCTTCTTCTTCTTCTTCTTCTTCTTCTTCTTCTTCTTCTTCAGACCCTGTCATAGCACTAATGCCTTTCCAATACCACCAGCAGATGGAGACACTCCATTGCAACATTGGTTGTGAGCAGCAGTTTCTAAAAACAAATGCCTCATGGCGGATTTCCCATCCATCAATGGATGGTAAATTTTGTTTTTATCATTCACTGACCACAGATACCAATGCATGGTCAAGCAACAGCAATGACACACCCTTGTGTATAGGCATGAGACCCTCACGTCATTTAACAGGATTCAGCACCACCCACAAGACAGCTACCTGTCATGTCATGTCAAACCTGCACAGGTGTGCTAGATTATTATTATTTAGTTTTATTTTATTTTTTTACACCAATCAGTGTGCAAACATGGTCATTAAAACGCTAAATGAATAGACGTTCATAAACCAGTCAGTGCAACTCATCATTTTGGTCTCCAATTCTCAAACTCAAATTCTCACCCACGGAGGATTAAATGAGAATCTTTCTTGTTTAACACTGGAATGGGGTGGTGCACTGTTCACTACCCGAATATACTGCCACATCGGGTCAATGCATAGGGCGACAGAAGCAAGCTTCCAAATCAGCTCCCTTTCTCAAAAATCCATTTAATTTATGGTCCCCAGATAGGGAACGTATGTATCAGTATGTGCTCACAAGTCACCCAAGTGCAAGTATTCACACAAAAAAAAACGTGCCTCAGGATGCGATCTGTCGCAAGATCCTTTCTTTTTTTACACTTGATCTAAGCCAAAAGGCCTAGAGGGGATAACCGGGAAAGGGGTGGACCCAACCATGTCCCCTTCATGAGCACTCACATTACTCATAGGAATGGAAGGAAGGCTGGCAGCCAACCAGCCTCCCATACACTCTCTGGGTGGGTGGCAGTCAGCCACCCATACATACATACAGCACAGGCTAAACCCACATCATCACTTAAAAAAAGGACAGGCGACCATTGCACTCTGATGGAGCATTTAGCAATGCAATCCATAGCCTGGCTTTTGCCTGAACCCCCATCACTCCTCCTCTTGCATATAAGACAATATTTCAGATCTGCATATGAAAACAACACGCCTACCTTTGTTGCACATAGCTGCCTGCCTGTCTCTAGTTACCCCACTGGCTGTAGCTGCGTCCCTTCCGACATGGAATAACACCAACTGTAACGATAAACTGAAAATTAACAGTATAAACCTGCATCATTTTGGACTCTGGTATTTGCTGAATCCGGGTGACCTGACAATCGATGGTGGTGCCGCTGGTGATTCTGGCCTTCTTGGAATCTGTTGGGCCTATGTGTTAGCTCACACATCACTTGGGTATCCATGGTAACTACCACAACATGGTCATCTGCAGTTTACATCTAGCCCGTGGCATTGAATGGCATTTTAAAAGTGCTAAGGGTCCTGGTGCAATAATCCTCCCATGAGGATCAGCCTCAACGGCTTTGTAGATTGCACTCATGTCAGCAACTCCATATACATTTTTTTTTCTTCATGCTTCTTTCTTCATCCTTTTTTCTTTCTGTCATTCAGACTTTCATTCATTCGATCTCTCTCACTCACTTGCTTTAACTCATTTGTTCTCACTCACTCACTCACTCACTCACTCAATCACTCACTCACTCATTCACTCTCACTCACTCTCACTCTCTCACTCACTCGCTCACTAAGTCAGTCTCTCTCTCTCTCTCTCTCTTTTTCTTTTTATATATATTTTTTTCCGTCTTCTTCTTCTTCTTCTTCTTCTTCTTCTTCAGACCCTGTCATAGCACTAATGCCTTTCCAATACCACCAGCAGATGGAGACACTCCATTGCAACATTGGTTGTGAGCAGCAGTTTCTAAAAACAAATGCCTCATGGCGGATTTCCCATCCATCAATGGATGGTAAATTTTGTTTTTATCATTCACTGACCACAGATACCAATGCATGGTCAAGCAACAGCAATGACACACCCTTGTGTATAGGCATGAGACCCTCACGTCATTTAACAGGATTCAGCACCACCCACAAGACAGCTACCTGTCATGTCATGTCAAACCTGCACAGGTGTGCTAGATTATTATTATTTAGTTTTATTTTATTTTTTTACACCAATCAGTGTGCAAACATGGTCATTAAAACGCTAAATGAATAGACGTTCATAAACCAGTCAGTGCAACTCATCATTTTGGTCTCCAATTCTCAAACTCAAATTCTCACCCACGGAGGATTAAATGAGAATCTTTCTTGTTTAACACTGGAATGGGGTGGTGCACTGTTCACTACCCGAATATACTGCCACATCGGGTCAATGCATGGGGCGACAGAAGCAAGCTTCCAAATCAGCTCCCTTTCTCAAAAATCCATTTAATTTATGGTCCCCAGATAGGGAACGTATGTATCAGTATGTGCTCACAAGTCACCCAAGTGCAAGTATTCACACAAAAAAAAACGTGCCTCAGGATGCGATCTGTCGCAAGATCCTTTCTTTTTTTACACTTGATCTAAGCCAAAAGGCCTAGAGGGGATAACCGGGAAAGGGGTGGACCCAACCATGTCCCCTTCATGAGCACTCACATTACTCATAGGAATGGAAGGAAGGCTGGCAGCCAACCAGCCTCCCATACACTCTCTGGGTGGGTGGCAGTCAGCCACCCATACATACATACAGCACAGGCTAAACCCACATCATCACTTAAAAAAAGGACAGGCGACCATTGCACTCTGATGGAGCATTTAGCAATGCAATCCATAGCCTGGCTTTTGCCTGAACCCCCATCACTCCTCCTCTTGCATATAAGACAATATTTCAGATCTGCATATGAAAACAACACGCCTACCTTTGTTGCACATAGCTGCCTGCCTGTCTCTAGTTACCCCACTGGCTGTAGCTGCGTCCCTTCCGACATGGAATAACACCAACTGTAACGATAAACTGAAAATTAACAGTATAAACCTGCATCATTTTGGACTCTGGTATTTGCTGAATCCGGGTGACCTGACAATCGATGGTGGTGCCGCTGGTGATTCTGGCCTTCTTGGAATCTGTTGGGCCTATGTGTTAGCTCACACATCACTTGGGTATCCATGGTAACTACCACAACATGGTCATCTGCAGTTTACATCTAGCCCGTGGCATTGAATGGCATTTTAAAAGTGCTAAGGGTCCTGGTGCAATAATCCTCCCATGAGGATCAGCCTCAACGGCTTTGTAGATTGCACTCATGTCAGCAACTCCATATACATTTTTTTTTCTTCATGCTTCTTTCTTCATCCTTTTTTCTTTCTGTCATTCAGACTTTCATTCATTCGATCTCTCTCACTCACTTGCTTTAACTCATTTGTTCTCACTCACTCACTCACTCAATCACTCACTCACTCATTCACTCTCACTCACTCTCACTCTCTCACTCACTCGCTCACTAAGTCAGTCTCTCTCTCTCTCTCTCTCTCTTTTTCTTTTTATATATATTTTTTTCCGTCTTCTTCTTCTTCTTCTTCTTCTTCTTCAGACCCTGTCATAGCACTAATGCCTTTCCAATACCACCAGCAGATGGAGACACTCCATTGCAACATTGGTTGTGAGCAGCAGTTTCTAAAAACAAATGCCTCATGGCGGATTTCCCATCCATCAATGGATGGTAAATTTTGTTTTTATCATTCACTGACCACAGATACCAATGCATGGTCAAGCAACAGCAATGACACACCCTTGTGTATAGGCATGAGACCCTCACGTCATTTAACAGGATTCAGCACCACCCACAAGACAGCTACCTGTCATGTCATGTCAAACCTGCACAGGTGTGCTAGATTATTATTATTTAGTTTTATTTTATTTTTTTACACCAATCAGTGTGCAAACATGGTCATTAAAACGCTAAATGAATAGACGTTCATAAACCAGTCAGTGCAACTCATCATTTTGGTCTCCAATTCTCAAACTCAAATTCTCACCCACGGAGGATTAAATGAGAATCTTTCTTGTTTAACACTGGAATGGGGTGGTGCACTGTTCACTACCCGAATATACTGCCACATCGGGTCAATGCATAGGGCGACAGAAGCAAGCTTCCAAATCAGCTCCCTTTCTCAAAAATCCATTTAATTTATGGTCCCCAGATAGGGAACGTATGTATCAGTATGTGCTCACAAGTCACCCAAGTGCAAGTATTCACACAAAAAAAAACGTGCCTCAGGATGCGATCTGTCGCAAGATCCTTTCTTTTTTTACACTTGATCTAAGCCAAAAGGCCTAGAGGGGATAACCGGGAAAGGGGTGGACCCAACCATGTCCCCTTCATGAGCACTCACATTACTCATAGGAATGGAAGGAAGGCTGGCAGCCAACCAGCCTCCCATACACTCTCTGGGTGGGTGGCAGTCAGCCACCCATACATACATACAGCACAGGCTAAACCCACATCATCACTTAAAAAAAGGACAGGCGACCATTGCACTCTGATGGAGCATTTAGCAATGCAATCCATAGCCTGGCTTTTGCCTGAACCCCCATCACTCCTCCTCTTGCATATAAGACAATATTTCAGATCTGCATATGAAAACAACACGCCTACCTTTGTTGCACATAGCTGCCTGCCTGTCTCTAGTTACCCCACTGGCTGTAGCTGCGTCCCTTCCGACATGGAATAACACCAACTGTAACGATAAACTGAAAATTAACAGTATAAACCTGCATCATTTTGGACTCTGGTATTTGCTGAATCCGGGTGACCTGACAATCGATGGTGGTGCCGCTGGTGATTCTGGCCTTCTTGGAATCTGTTGGGCCTATGTGTTAGCTCACACATCACTTGGGTATCCATGGTAACTACCACAACATGGTCATCTGCAGTTTACATCTAGCCCGTGGCATTGAATGGCATTTTAAAAGTGCTAAGGGTCCTGGTGCAATAATCCTCCCATGAGGATCAGCCTCAACGGCTTTGTAGATTGCACTCATGTCAGCAACTCCATATACATTTTTTTTTCTTCATGCTTCTTTCTTCATCCTTTTTTCTTTCTGTCATTCAGACTTTCATTCATTCGATCTCTCTCACTCACTTGCTTTAACTCATTTGTTCTCACTCACTCACTCACTCACTCACTCAATCACTCACTCACTCATTCACTCTCACTCACTCTCACTCTCTCACTCACTCGCTCACTAAGTCAGTCTCTCTCTCTCTCTCTCTCTTTTTCTTTTTATATATATTTTTTTCCGTCTTCTTCTTCTTCTTCTTCTTCTTCTTCTTCTTCTTCAGACCCTGTCATAGCACTAATGCCTTTCCAATACCACCAGCAGATGGAGACACTCCATTGCAACATTGGTTGTGAGCAGCAGTTTCTAAAAACAAATGCCTCATGGCGGATTTCCCATCCATCAATGGATGGTAAATTTTGTTTTTATCATTCACTGACCACAGATACCAATGCATGGTCAAGCAACAGCAATGACACACCCTTGTGTATAGGCATGAGACCCTCACGTCATTTAACAGGATTCAGCACCACCCACAAGACAGCTACCTGTCATGTCATGTCAAACCTGCACAGGTGTGCTAGATTATTATTATTTAGTTTTATTTTATTTTTTTACACCAATCAGTGTGCAAACATGGTCATTAAAACGCTAAATGAATAGACGTTCATAAACCAGTCAGTGCAACTCATCATTTTGGTCTCCAATTCTCAAACTCAAATTCTCACCCACGGAGGATTAAATGAGAATCTTTCTTGTTTAACACTGGAATGGGGTGGTGCACTGTTCACTACCCGAATATACTGCCACATCGGGTCAATGCATAGGGCGACAGAAGCAAGCTTCCAAATCAGCTCCCTTTCTCAAAAATCCATTTAATTTATGGTCCCCAGATAGGGAACGTATGTATCAGTATGTGCTCACAAGTCACCCAAGTGCAAATATTCACACAAAAAAAAACGTGCCTCAGGATGCGATCTGTCGCAAGATCCTTTCTTTTTTTACACTTGATCTAAGCCAAAAGGCCTAGAGGGGATAACCGGGAAAGGGGTGGACCCAACCATGTCCCCTTCATGAGCACTCACATTACTCATAGGAATGGAAGGAAGGCTGGCAGCCAACCAGCCTCCCATACACTCTCTGGGTGGGTGGCAGTCAGCCACCCATACATACATACAGCACAGGCTAAACCCACATCATCACTTAAAAAAAGGACAGGCGACCATTGCACTCTGATGGAGCATTTAGCAATGCAATCCATAGCCTGGCTTTTGCCTGAACCCCCATCACTCCTCCTCTTGCATATAAGACAATATTTCAGATCTGCATATGAAAACAACACGCCTACCTTTGTTGCACATAGCTGCCTGCCTGTCTCTAGTTACCCCACTGGCTGTAGCTGCGTCCCTTCCGACATGGAATAACACCAACTGTAACGATAAACTGAAAATTAACAGTATAAACCTGCATCATTTTGGACTCTGGTATTTGCTGAATCCGGGTGACCTGACAATCGATGGTGGTGCCGCTGGTGATTCTGGCCTTCTTGGAATCTGTTGGGCCTATGTGTTAGCTCACACATCACTTGGGTATCCATGGTAACTACCACAACATGGTCATCTGCAGTTTACATCTAGCCCGTGGCATTGAATGGCATTTTAAAAGTGCTAAGGGTCCTGGTGCAATAATCCTCCCATGAGGATCAGCCTCAACGGCTTTGTAGATTGCACTCATGTCAGCAACTCCATATACATTTTTTTTTCTTCATGCTTCTTTCTTCATCCTTTTTTCTTTCTGTCATTCAGACTTTCATTCATTCGATCTCTCTCACTCACTTGCTTTAACTCATTTGTTCTCACTCACTCACTCACTCACTCACTCAATCACTCACTCACTCATTCACTCTCACTCACTCTCACTCTCTCACTCACTCGCTCACTAAGTCAGTCTCTCTCTCTCTCTCTCTCTTTTTCTTTTTATATATATTTTTTTCCGTCTTCTTCTTCTTCTTCTTCTTCTTCTTCTTCTTCTTCTTCAGACCCTGTCATAGCACTAATGCCTTTCCAATACCACCAGCAGATGGAGACACTCCATTGCAACATTGGTTGTGAGCAGCAGTTTCTAAAAACAAATGCCTCATGGCGGATTTCCCATCCATCAATGGATGGTAAATTTTGTTTTTATCATTCACTGACCACAGATACCAATGCATGGTCAAGCAACAGCAATGACACACCCTTGTGTATAGGCATGAGACCCTCACGTCATTTAACAGGATTCAGCACCACCCACAAGACAGCTACCTGTCATGTCATGTCAAACCTGCACAGGTGTGCTAGATTATTATTATTTAGTTTTATTTTATTTTTTTACACCAATCAGTGTGCAAACATGGTCATTAAAATGCTAAATGAATAGACGTTCATAAACCAGTCAGTGCAACTCATCATTTTGGTCTCCAATTCTCAAACTCAAATTCTCACCCACGGAGGATTAAATGAGAATCTTTCTTGTTTAACACTGGAATGGGGTGGTGCACTGTTCACTACCCGAATATACTGCCACATCGGGTCAATGCATAGGGCGACAGAAGCAAGCTTCCAAATCAGCTCCCTTTCTCAAAAATCCATTTAATTTATGGTCCCCAGATAGGGAACGTATGTATCAGTATGTGCTCACAAGTCACCCAAGTGCAAGTATTCACACAAAAAAAAAACGTGCCTCAGGATGCGATCTGTCGCAAGATCCTTTCTTTTTTTACACTTGATCTAAGCCAAAAGGCCTAGAGGGGATAACCGGGAAAGGGGTGGACCCAACCATGTCCCCTTCATGAGCACTCACATTACTCATAGGAATGGAAGGAAGGCTGGCAGACAACCAGCCTCCCATACACTCTCTGGGTGGGTGGCAGTCAGCCACCCATACATACATACAGCACAGGCTAAACCCACATCATCACTTAAAAAAAGGACAGGCGACCATTGCACTCTGATGGAGCATTTAGCAATGCAATCCATAGCCTGGCTTTTGCCTGAACCCCCATCACTCCTCCTCTTGCATATAAGACAATATTTCAGATCTGCATATGAAAACAACACGCCTACCTTTGTTGCACATAGCTGCCTGCCTGTCTCTAGTTACCCCACTGGCTGTAGCTGCGTCCCTTCCGACATGGAATAACACCAACTGTAACGATAAACTGAAAATTAACAGTATAAACCTGCATCATTTTGGACTCTGGTATTTGCTGAATCCGGGTGACCTGACAATCGATGGTGGTGCCGCTGGTGATTCTGGCCTTCTTGGAATCTGTTGGGCCTATGTGTTAGCTCACACATCACTTGGGTATCCATGGTAACTACCACAACATGGTCATCTGCAGTTTACATCTAGCCCGTGGCATTGAATGGCATTTTAAAAGTGCTAAGGGTCCTGGTGCAATAATCCTCCCATGAGGATCAGCCTCAACGGCTTTGTAGATTGCACTCATGTCAGCAACTCCATATACATTTTTTTTTCTTCATGCTTCTTTCTTCATCCTTTTTTCTTTCTGTCATTCAGACTTTCATTCATTCGATCTCTCTCACTCACTTGCTTTAACTCATTTGTTCTCACTCACTCACTCACTCACTCACTCAATCACTCACTCACTCATTCACTCTCACTCACTCTCACTCTCTCACTCACTCGCTCACTAAGTCAGTCTCTCTCTCTCTCTCTCTCTTTTTCTTTTTATATATATTTTTTTCCGTCTTCTTCTTCTTCTTCTTCTTCTTCTTCTTCTTCTTCTTCAGACCCTGTCATAGCACTAATGCCTTTCCAATACCACCAGCAGATGGAGACACTCCATTGCAACATTGGTTGTGAGCAGCAGTTTCTAAAAACAAATGCCTCATGGCGGATTTCCCATCCATCAATGGATGGTAAATTTTGTTTTTATCATTCACTGACCACAGATACCAATGCATGGTCAAGCAACAGCAATGACACACCCTTGTGTATAGGCATGAGACCCTCACGTCATTTAACAGGATTCAGCACCACCCACAAGACAGCTACCTGTCATGTCATGTCAAACCTGCACAGGTGTGCTAGATTATTATTATTTAGTTTTATTTTATTTTTTTACACCAATCAGTGTGCAAACATGGTCATTAAAACGCTAAATGAATAGACGTTCATAAACCAGTCAGTGCAACTCATCATTTTGGTCTCCAATTCTCAAACTCAAATTCTCACCCACGGAGGATTAAATGAGAATCTTTCTTGTTTAACACTGGAATGGGGTGGTGCACTGTTCACTACCCGAATATACTGCCACATCGGGTCAATGCATGGGGCGACAGAAGCAAGCTTCCAAATCAGCTCCCTTTCTCAAAAATCCATTTAATTTATGGTCCCCAGATAGGGAACGTATGTATCAGTATGTGCTCACAAGTCACCCAAGTGCAAGTATTCACACAAAAAAAAACGTGCCTCAGGATGCGATCTGTCGCAAGATCCTTTCTTTTTTTACACTTGATCTAAGCCAAAAGGCCTAGAGGGGATAACCGGGAAAGGGGTGGACCCAACCATGTCCCCTTCATGAGCACTCACATTACTCATAGGAATGGAAGGAAGGCTGGCAGCCAACCAGCCTCCCATACACTCTCTGGGTGGGTGGCAGTCAGCCACCCATACATACATACAGCACAGGCTAAACCCACATCATCACTTAAAAAAAGGACAGGCGACCATTGCACTCTGATGGAGCATTTAGCAATGCAATCCATAGCCTGGCTTTTGCCTGAACCCCCATCACTCCTCCTCTTGCATATAAGACAATATTTCAGATCTGCATATGAAAACAACACGCCTACCTTTGTTGCACATAGCTGCCTGCCTGTCTCTAGTTACCCCACTGGCTGTAGCTGCGTCCCTTCCGACATGGAATAACACCAACTGTAACGATAAACTGAAAATTAACAGTATAAACCTGCATCATTTTGGACTCTGGTATTTGCTGAATCCGGGTGACCTGACAATCGATGGTGGTGCCGCTGGTGATTCTGGCCTTCTTGGAATCTGTTGGGCCTATGTGTTAGCTCACACATCACTTGGGTATCCATGGTAACTACCACAACATGGTCATCTGCAGTTTACATCTAGCCCGTGGCATTGAATGGCATTTTAAAAGTGCTAAGGGTCCTGGTGCAATAATCCTCCCATGAGGATCAGCCTCAACGGCTTTGTAGATTGCACTCATGTCAGCAACTCCATATACATTTTTTTTTCTTCATGCTTCTTTCTTCATCCTTTTTTCTTTCTGTCATTCAGACTTTCATTCATTCGATCTCTCTCACTCACTTGCTTTAACTCATTTGTTCTCACTCACTCACTCACTCAATCACTCACTCACTCATTCACTCTCACTCACTCTCACTCTCTCACTCACTCGCTCACTAAGTCAGTCTCTCTCTCTCTCTCTCTCTTTTTCTTTTTATATATATTTTTTTCCGTCTTCTTCTTCTTCTTCTTCTTCTTCTTCTTCAGACCCTGTCATAGCACTAATGCCTTTCCAATACCACCAGCAGATGGAGACACTCCATTGCAACATTGGTTGTGAGCAGCAGTTTCTAAAAACAAATGCCTCATGGCGGATTTCCCATCCATCAATGGATGGTAAATTTTGTTTTTATCATTCACTGACCACAGATACCAATGCATGGTCAAGCAACAGCAATGACACACCCTTGTGTATAGGCATGAGACCCTCACGTCATTTAACAGGATTCAGCACCACCCACAAGACAGCTACCTGTCATGTCATGTCAAACCTGCACAGGTGTGCTAGATTATTATTATTTAGTTTTATTTTATTTTTTTACACCAATCAGTGTGCAAACATGGTCATTAAAACGCTAAATGAATAGACGTTCATAAACCAGTCAGTGCAACTCATCATTTTGGTCTCCAATTCTCAAACTCAAATTCTCACCCACGGAGGATTAAATGAGAATCTTTCTTGTTTAACACTGGAATGGGGTGGTGCACTGTTCACTACCCGAATATACTGCCACATCGGGTCAATGCATAGGGCGACAGAAGCAAGCTTCCAAATCAGCTCCCTTTCTCAAAAATCCATTTAATTTATGGTCCCCAGATAGGGAACGTATGTATCAGTATGTGCTCACAAGTCACCCAAGTGCAAGTATTCACACAAAAAAAAACGTGCCTCAGGATGCGATCTGTCGCAAGATCCTTTCTTTTTTTACACTTGATCTAAGCCAAAAGGCCTAGAGGGGATAACCGGGAAAGGGGTGGACCCAACCATGTCCCCTTCATGAGCACTCACATTACTCATAGGAATGGAAGGAAGGCTGGCAGCCAACCAGCCTCCCATACACTCTCTGGGTGGGTGGCAGTCAGCCACCCATACATACATACAGCACAGGCTAAACCCACATCATCACTTAAAAAAAGGACAGGCGACCATTGCACTCTGATGGAGCATTTAGCAATGCAATCCATAGCCTGGCTTTTGCCTGAACCCCCATCACTCCTCCTCTTGCATATAAGACAATATTTCAGATCTGCATATGAAAACAACACGCCTACCTTTGTTGCACATAGCTGCCTGCCTGTCTCTAGTTACCCCACTGGCTGTAGCTGCGTCCCTTCCGACATGGAATAACACCAACTGTAACGATAAACTGAAAATTAACAGTATAAACCTGCATCATTTTGGACTCTGGTATTTGCTGAATCCGGGTGACCTGACAATCGATGGTGGTGCCGCTGGTGATTCTGGCCTTCTTGGAATCTGTTGGGCCTATGTGTTAGCTCACACATCACTTGGGTATCCATGGTAACTACCACAACATGGTCATCTGCAGTTTACATCTAGCCCGTGGCATTGAATGGCATTTTAAAAGTGCTAAGGGTCCTGGTGCAATAATCCTCCCATGAGGATCAGCCTCAACGGCTTTGTAGATTGCACTCATGTCAGCAACTCCATATACATTTTTTTTTCTTCATGCTTCTTTCTTCATCCTTTTTTCTTTCTGTCATTCAGACTTTCATTCATTCGATCTCTCTCACTCACTTGCTTTAACTCATTTGTTCTCACTCACTCACTCACTCACTCACTCAATCACTCACTCACTCATTCACTCTCACTCACTCTCACTCTCTCACTCACTCGCTCACTAAGTCAGTCTCTCTCTCTCTCTCTCTCTTTTTCTTTTTATATATATTTTTTTCCGTCTTCTTCTTCTTCTTCTTCTTCTTCTTCTTCTTCTTCAGACCCTGTCATAGCACTAATGCCTTTCCAATACCACCAGCAGATGGAGACACTCCATTGCAACATTGGTTGTGAGCAGCAGTTTCTAAAAACAAATGCCTCATGGCGGATTTCCCATCCATCAATGGATGGTAAATTTTGTTTTTATCATTCACTGACCACAGATACCAATGCATGGTCAAGCAACAGCAATGACACACCCTTGTGTATAGGCATGAGACCCTCACGTCATTTAACAGGATTCAGCACCACCCACAAGACAGCTACCTGTCATGTCATGTCAAACCTGCACAGGTGTGCTAGATTATTATTATTTAGTTTTATTTTATTTTTTTACACCAATCAGTGTGCAAACATGGTCATTAAAACGCTAAATGAATAGACGTTCATAAACCAGTCAGTGCAACTCATCATTTTGGTCTCCAATTCTCAAACTCAAATTCTCACCCACGGAGGATTAAATGAGAATCTTTCTTGTTTAACACTGGAATGGGGTGGTGCACTGTTCACTACCCGAATATACTGCCACATCGGGTCAATGCATAGGGCGACAGAAGCAAGCTTCCAAATCAGCTCCCTTTCTCAAAAATCCATTTAATTTATGGTCCCCAGATAGGGAACGTATGTATCAGTATGTGCTCACAAGTCACCCAAGTGCAAGTATTCACACAAAAAAAAACGTGCCTCAGGATGCGATCTGTCGCAAGATCCTTTCTTTTTTTACACTTGATCTAAGCCAAAAGGCCTAGAGGGGATAACCGGGAAAGGGGTGGACCCAACCATGTCCCCTTCATGAGCACTCACATTACTCATAGGAATGGAAGGAAGGCTGGCAGCCAACCAGCCTCCCATACACTCTCTGGGTGGGTGGCAGTCAGCCACCCATACATACATACAGCACAGGCTAAACCCACATCATCACTTAAAAAAAGGACAGGCGACCATTGCACTCTGATGGAGCATTTAGCAATGCAATCCATAGCCTGGCTTTTGCCTGAACCCCCATCACTCCTCCTCTTGCATATAAGACAATATTTCAGATCTGCATATGAAAACAACACGCCTACCTTTGTTGCACATAGCTGCCTGCCTGTCTCTAGTTACCCCACTGGCTGTAGCTGCGTCCCTTCCGACATGGAATAACACCAACTGTAACGATAAACTGAAAATTAACAGTATAAACCTGCATCATTTTGGACTCTGGTATTTGCTGAATCCGGGTGACCTGACAATCGATGGTGGTGCCGCTGGTGATTCTGGCCTTCTTGGAATCTGTTGGGCCTATGTGTTAGCTCACACATCACTTGGGTATCCATGGTAACTACCACAACATGGTCATCTGCAGTTTACATCTAGCCCGTGGCATTGAATGGCATTTTAAAAGTGCTAAGGGTCCTGGTGCAATAATCCTCCCATGAGGATCAGCCTCAACGGCTTTGTAGATTGCACTCATGTCAGCAACTCCATATACATTTTTTTTTCTTCATGCTTCTTTCTTCATCCTTTTTTCTTTCTGTCATTCAGACTTTCATTCATTCGATCTCTCTCACTCACTTGCTTTAACTCATTTGTTCTCACTCACTCACTCACTCACTCAATCACTCACTCACTCATTCACTCTCACTCACTCTCACTCTCTCACTCACTCGCTCACTAAGTCAGTCTCTCTCTCTCTCTCTCTCTCTTTTTCTTTTTATATATATTTTTTTCCGTCTTCTTCTTCTTCTTCTTCTTCTTCTTCTTCTTCTTCTTCAGACCCTGTCATAGCACTAATGCCTTTCCAATACCACCAGCAGATGGAGACACTCCATTGCAACATTGGTTGTGAGCAGCAGTTTCTAAAAACAAATGCCTCATGGCGGATTTCCCATCCATCAATGGATGGTAAATTTTGTTTTTATCATTCACTGACCACAGATACCAATGCATGGTCAAGCAACAGCAATGACACACCCTTGTGTATAGGCATGAGACCCTCACGTCATTTAACAGGATTCAGCACCACCCACAAGACAGCTACCTGTCATGTCATGTCAAACCTGCACAGGTGTGCTAGATTATTATTATTTAGTTTTATTTTATTTTTTTACACCAATCAGTGTGCAAACATGGTCATTAAAACGCTAAATGAATAGACGTTCATAAACCAGTCAGTGCAACTCATCATTTTGGTCTCCAATTCTCAAACTCAAATTCTCACCCACGGAGGATTAAATGAGAATCTTTCTTGTTTAACACTGGAATGGGGTGGTGCACTGTTCACTACCCGAATATACTGCCACATCGGGTCAATGCATAGGGCGACAGAAGCAAGCTTCCAAATCAGCTCCCTTTCTCAAAAATCCATTTAATTTATGGTCCCCAGATAGGGAACGTATGTATCAGTATGTGCTCACAAGTCACCCAAGTGCAAGTATTCACACAAAAAAAAACGTGCCTCAGGATGCGATCTGTCGCAAGATCCTTTCTTTTTTTTACACTTGATCTAAGCCAAAAGGCCTAGAGGGGATAACCGGGAAAGGGGTGGACCCAACCATGTCCCCTTCATGAGCACTCACATTACTCATAGGAATGGAAGGAAGGCTGGCAGTCAGCCACCCATACATACATACAGCACAGGCTAAACCCACATCATCACTTAAAAAAAGGACAGGCGACCATTGCACTCTGATGGAGCATTTAGCAATGCAATCCATAGCCTGGCTTTTGCCTGAACCCCCATCACTCCTCCTCTTGCATATAAGACAATATTTCAGATCTGCATATGAAAACAACACGCCTACCTTTGTTGCACATAGCTAGCTGCCTGCCTGTCTCTAGTTACCCCACTGGCTGTAGCTGCGTCCCTTCCGACATGGAATAACACCAACTGTAACGATAAACTGAAAATTAACAGTATAAACCTGCATCATTTTGGACTCTGGTATTTGCTGAATCCGGGTGACCTGACAATCGATGGTGGTGCCGCTGGTGATTCTGGCCTTCTTGGAATCTGTTGGGCCTATGTGTTAGCTCACACATCACTTGGGTATCCATGGTAACTACCACAACATGGTCATCTGCAGTTTACATCTAGCCCGTGGCATTGAATGGCATTTTAAAAGTGCTAAGGGTCCTGGTGCAATAATCCTCCCATGAGGATCAGCCTCAACGGCTTTGTAGATTGCACTCATGTCAGCAACTCCATATACATTTTTTTTTCTTCATGCTTCTTTCTTCATCCTTTTTTCTTTCTGTCATTCAGACTTTCATTCATTCGATCTCTCTCACTCACTTGCTTTAACTCATTTGTTCTCACTCACTCACTCACTCAATCACTCACTCACTCATTCACTCTCACTCACTCTCACTCTCTCACTCACTCGCTCACTAAGTCAGTCTCTCTCTCTCTCTCTCTCTTTTTCTTTTTATATATATTTTTTTCCGTCTTCTTCTTCTTCTTCTTCTTCTTCTTCTTCAGACCCTGTCATAGCACTAATGCCTTTCCAATACCACCAGCAGATGGAGACACTCCATTGCAACATTGGTTGTGAGCAGCAGTTTCTAAAAACAAATGCCTCATGGCGGATTTCCCATCCATCAATGGATGGTAAATTTTGTTTTTATCATTCACTGACCACAGATACCAATGCATGGTCAAGCAACAGCAATGACACACCCTTGTGTATAGGCATGAGACCCTCACGTCATTTAACAGGATTCAGCACCACCCACAAGACAGCTACCTGTCATGTCATGTCAAACCTGCACAGGTGTGCTAGATTATTATTATTTAGTTTTATTTTATTTTTTTACACCAATCAGTGTGCAAACATGGTCATTAAAACGCTAAATGAATAGACGTTCATAAACCAGTCAGTGCAACTCATCATTTTGGTCTCCAATTCTCAAACTCAAATTCTCACCCACGGAGGATTAAATGAGAATCTTTCTTGTTTAACACTGGAATGGGGTGGTGCACTGTTCACTACCCGAATATACTGCCACATCGGGTCAATGCATAGGGCGACAGAAGCAAGCTTCCAAATCAGCTCCCTTTCTCAAAAATCCATTTAATTTATGGTCCCCAGATAGGGAACGTATGTATCAGTATGTGCTCACAAGTCACCCAAGTGCAAGTATTCACACAAAAAAAAACGTGCCTCAGGATGCGATCTGTCGCAAGATCCTTTCTTTTTTTACACTTGATCTAAGCCAAAAGGCCTAGAGGGGATAACCGGGAAAGGGGTGGACCCAACCATGTCCCCTTCATGAGCACTCACATTACTCATAGGAATGGAAGGAAGGCTGGCAGCCAACCAGCCTCCCATACACTCTCTGGGTGGGTGGCAGTCAGCCACCCATACATACATACAGCACAGGCTAAACCCACATCATCACTTAAAAAAAGGACAGGCGACCATTGCACTCTGATGGAGCATTTAGCAATGCAATCCATAGCCTGGCTTTTGCCTGAACCCCCATCACTCCTCCTCTTGCATATAAGACAATATTTCAGATCTGCATATGAAAACAACACGCCTACCTTTGTTGCACATAGCTGCCTGCCTGTCTCTAGTTACCCCACTGGCTGTAGCTGCGTCCCTTCCGACATGGAATAACACCAACTGTAACGATAAACTGAAAATTAACAGTATAAACCTGCATCATTTTGGACTCTGGTATTTGCTGAATCCGGGTGACCTGACAATCGATGGTGGTGCCGCTGGTGATTCTGGCCTTCTTGGAATCTGTTGGGCCTATGTGTTAGCTCACACATCACTTGGGTATCCATGGTAACTACCACAACATGGTCATCTGCAGTTTACATCTAGCCCGTGGCATTGAATGGCATTTTAAAAGTGCTAAGGGTCCTGGTGCAATAATCCTCCCATGAGGATCAGCCTCAACGGCTTTGTAGATTGCACTCATGTCAGCAACTCCATATACATTTTTTTTTCTTCATGCTTCTTTCTTCATCCTTTTTTCTTTCTGTCATTCAGACTTTCATTCATTCGATCTCTCTCACTCACTTGCTTTAACTCATTTGTTCTCACTCACTCACTCACTCAATCACTCACTCACTCATTCACTCTCACTCACTCTCACTCTCTCACTCACTCGCTCACTAAGTCAGTCTCTCTCTCTCTCTCTCTCTTTTTCTTTTTATATATATTTTTTTCCGTCTTCTTCTTCTTCTTCTTCTTCTTCAGACCCTGTCATAGCACTAATGCCTTTCCAATACCACCAGCAGATGGAGACACTCCATTGCAACATTGGTTGTGAGCAGCAGTTTCTAAAAACAAATGCCTCATGGCGGATTTCCCATCCATCAATGGATGGTAAATTTTGTTTTTATCATTCACTGACCACAGATACCAATGCATGGTCAAGCAACAGCAATGACACACCCTTGTGTATAGGCATGAGACCCTCACGTCATTTAACAGGATTCAGCACCACCCACAAGACAGCTACCTGTCATGTCATGTCAAACCTGCACAGGTGTGCTAGATTATTATTATTTAGTTTTATTTTATTTTTTTACACCAATCAGTGTGCAAACATGGTCATTAAAACGCTAAATGAATAGACGTTCATAAACCAGTCAGTGCAACTCATCATTTTGGTCTCCAATTCTCAAACTCAAATTCTCACCCACGGAGGATTAAATGAGAATCTTTCTTGTTTAACACTGGAATGGGGTGGTGCACTGTTCACTACCCGAATATACTGCCACATCGGGTCAATGCATAGGGCGACAGAAGCAAGCTTCCAAATCAGCTCCCTTTCTCAAAAATCCATTTAATTTATGGTCCCCAGATAGGGAACGTATGTATCAGTATGTGCTCACAAGTCACCCAAGTGCAAGTATTCACACAAAAAAAACGTGCCTCAGGATGCGATCTGTCGCAAGATCCTTTCTTTTTTTACACTTGATCTAAGCCAAAAGGCCTAGAGGGGATAACCGGGAAAGGGGTGGACCCAACCATGTCCCCTTCATGAGCACTCACATTACTCATAGGAATGGAAGGAAGGCTGGCAGCCAACCAGCCTCCCATACACTCTCTGGGTGGGTGGCAGTCAGCCACCCATACATACATACAGCACAGGCTAAACCCACATCATCACTTAAAAAAAGGACAGGCGACCATTGCACTCTGATGGAGCATTTAGCAATGCAATCCATAGCCTGGCTTTTGCCTGAACCCCCATCACTCCTCCTCTTGCATATAAGACAATATTTCAGATCTGCATATGAAAACAACACGCCTACCTTTGTTGCACATAGCTGCCTGCCTGTCTCTAGTTACCCCACTGGCTGTAGCTGCGTCCCTTCCGACATGGAATAACACCAACTGTAACGATAAACTGAAAATTAACAGTATAAACCTGCATCATTTTGGACTCTGGTATTTGCTGAATCCGGGTGACCTGACAATCGATGGTGGTGCCGCTGGTGATTCTGGCCTTCTTGGAATCTGTTGGGCCTATGTGTTAGCTCACACATCACTTGGGTATCCATGGTAACTACCACAACATGGTCATCTGCAGTTTACATCTAGCCCGTGGCATTGAATGGCATTTTAAAAGTGCTAAGGGTCCTGGTGCAATAATCCTCCCATGAGGATCAGCCTCAACGGCTTTGTAGATTGCACTCATGTCAGCAACTCCATATACATTTTTTTTCTTCATGCTTCTTTCTTCATCCTTTTTTCTTTCTGTCATTCAGACTTTCATTCATTCGATCTCTCTCACTCACTTGCTTTAACTCATTTGTTCTCACTCACTCACTCACTCACTCAATCACTCACTCACTCATTCACTCTCACTCACTCTCACTCTCTCACTCACTCGCTCACTAAGTCAGTCTCTCTCTCTCTCTCTCTCTCTCTTTTTCTTTTTATATATATTTTTTTCCGTCTTCTTCTTCTTCTTCTTCTTCTTCTTCTTCTTCTTCTTCTTCTTCTTCAGACCCTGTCATAGCACTAATGCCTTTCCAATACCACCAGCAGATGGAGACACTCCATTGCAACATTGGTTGTGAGCAGCAGTTTCTAAAAACAAATGCCTCATGGCGGATTTCCCATCCATCAATGGATGGTAAATTTTGTTTTTATCATTCACTGACCACAGATACCAATGCATGGTCAAGCAACAGCAATGACACACCCTTGTGTATAGGCATGAGACCCTCACGTCATTTAACAGGATTCAGCACCACCCACAAGACAGCTACCTGTCATGTCATGTCAAACCTGCACAGGTGTGCTAGATTATTATTATTTAGTTTTATTTTATTTTTTTACACCAATCAGTGTGCAAACATGGTCATTAAAACGCTAAATGAATAGACGTTCATAAACCAGTCAGTGCAACTCATCATTTTGGTCTCCAATTCTCAAACTCAAATTCTCACCCACGGAGGATTAAATGAGAATCTTTCTTGTTTAACACTGGAATGGGGTGGTGCACTGTTCACTACCCGAATATACTGCCACATCGGGTCAATGCATAGGGCGACAGAAGCAAGCTTCCAAATCAGCTCCCTTTCTCAAAAATCCATTTAATTTATGGTCCCCAGATAGGGAACGTATGTATCAGTATGTGCTCACAAGTCACCCAAGTGCAAGTATTCACACAAAAAAAAACGTGCCTCAGGATGCGATCTGTCGCAAGATCCTTTCTTTTTTTTACACTTGATCTAAGCCAAAAGGCCTAGAGGGGATAACCGGGAAAGGGGTGGACCCAACCATGTCCCCTTCATGAGCACTCACATTACTCATAGGAATGGAAGGAAGGCTGGCAGTCAGCCACCCATACATACATACAGCACAGGCTAAACCCACATCATCACTTAAAAAAAGGACAGGCGACCATTGCACTCTGATGGAGCATTTAGCAATGCAATCCATAGCCTGGCTTTTGCCTGAACCCCCATCACTCCTCCTCTTGCATATAAGACAATATTTCAGATCTGCATATGAAAACAACACGCCTACCTTTGTTGCACATAGCTGCCTGCCTGTCTCTAGTTACCCCACTGGCTGTAGCTGCGTCCCTTCCGACATGGAATAACACCAACTGTAACGATAAACTGAAAATTAACAGTATAAACCTGCATCATTTTGGACTCTGGTATTTGCTGAATCCGGGTGACCTGACAATCGATGGTGGTGCCGCTGGTGATTCTGGCCTTCTTGGAATCTGTTGGGCCTATGTGTTAGCTCACACATCACTTGGGTATCCATGGTAACTACCACAACATGGTCATCTGCAGTTTACATCTAGCCCGTGGCATTGAATGGCATTTTAAAAGTGCTAAGGGTCCTGGTGCAATAATCCTCCCATGAGGATCAGCCTCAACGGCTTTGTAGATTGCACTCATGTCAGCAACTCCATATACATTTTTTTTTCTTCATGCTTCTTTCTTCATCCTTTTTTCTTTCTGTCATTCAGACTTTCATTCATTCGATCTCTCTCACTCACTTGCTTTAACTCATTTGTTCTCACTCACTCACTCACTCACTCAATCACTCACTCACTCATTCACTCTCACTCACTCTCACTCTCTCACTCACTCGCTCACTAAGTCAGTCTCTCTCTCTCTCTCTTTTTCTTTTTATATATATTTTTTTCCGTCTTCTTCTTCTTCTTCTTCTTCTTCTTCTTCTTCTTCAGACCCTGTCATAGCACTAATGCCTTTCCAATACCACCAGCAGATGGAGACACTCCATTGCAACATTGGTTGTGAGCAGCAGTTTCTAAAAACAAATGCCTCATGGCGGATTTCCCATCCATCAATGGATGGTAAATTTTGTTTTTATCATTCACTGACCACAGATACCAATGCATGGTCAAGCAACAGCAATGACACACCCTTGTGTATAGGCATGAGACCCTCACGTCATTTAACAGGATTCAGCACCACCCACAAGACAGCTACCTGTCATGTCATGTCAAACCTGCACAGGTGTGCTAGATTATTATTATTTAGTTTTATTTTATTTTTTTACACCAATCAGTGTGCAAACATGGTCATTAAAACGCTAAATGAATAGACGTTCATAAACCAGTCAGTGCAACTCATCATTTTGGTCTCCAATTCTCAAACTCAAATTCTCACCCACGGAGGATTAAATGAGAATCTTTCTTGTTTAACACTGGAATGGGGTGGTGCACTGTTCACTACCCGAATATACTGCCACATCGGGTCAATGCATAGGGCGACAGAAGCAAGCTTCCAAATCAGCTCCCTTTCTCAAAAATCCATTTAATTTATGGTCCCCAGATAGGGAACGTATGTATCAGTATGTGCTCACAAGTCACCCAAGTGCAAGTATTCACACAAAAAAAAAACGTGCCTCAGGATGCGATCTGTCGCAAGATCCTTTCTTTTTTTACACTTGATCTAAGCCAAAAGGCCTAGAGGGGATAACCGGGAAAGGGGTGGACCCAACCATGTCCCCTTCATGAGCACTCACATTACTCATAGGAATGGAAGGAAGGCTGGCAGCCAACCAGCCTCCCATACACTCTCTGGGTGGGTGGCAGTCAGCCACCCATACATACATACAGCACAGGCTAAACCCACATCATCACTTAAAAAAAGGACAGGCGACCATTGCACTCTGATGGAGCATTTAGCAATGCAATCCATAGCCTGGCTTTTGCCTGAACCCCCATCACTCCTCCTCTTGCATATAAGACAATATTTCAGATCTGCATATGAAAACAACACGCCTACCTTTGTTGCACATAGCTGCCTGCCTGTCTCTAGTTACCCCACTGGCTGTAGCTGCGTCCCTTCCGACATGGAATAACACCAACTGTAACGATAAACTGAAAATTAACAGTATAAACCTGCATCATTTTGGACTCTGGTATTTGCTGAATCCGGGTGACCTGACAATCGATGGTGGTGCCGCTGGTGATTCTGGCCTTCTTGGAATCTGTTGGGCCTATGTGTTAGCTCACACATCACTTGGGTATCCATGGTAACTACCACAACATGGTCATCTGCAGTTTACATCTAGCCCGTGGCATTGAATGGCATTTTAAAAGTGCTAAGGGTCCTGGTGCAATAATCCTCCCATGAGGATCAGCCTCAACGGCTTTGTAGATTGCACTCATGTCAGCAACTCCATATACATTTTTTTTTCTTCATGCTTCTTTCTTCATCCTTTTTTCTTTCTGTCATTCAGACTTTCATTCATTCGATCTCTCTCACTCACTTGCTTTAACTCATTTGTTCTCACTCACTCACTCACTCACTCAATCACTCACTCACTCATTCACTCTCACTCACTCTCACTCTCTCACTCACTCGCTCACTAAGTCAGTCTCTCTCTCTCTCTCTCTCTTTTTCTTTTTATATATATTTTTTTCCGTCTTCTTCTTCTTCTTCTTCAGACCCTGTCATAGCACTAATGCCTTTCCAATACCACCAGCAGATGGAGACACTCCATTGCAACATTGGTTGTGAGCAGCAGTTTCTAAAAACAAATGCCTCATGGCGGATTTCCCATCCATCAATGGATGGTAAATTTTGTTTTTATCATTCACTGACCACAGATACCAATGCATGGTCAAGCAACAGCAATGACACACCCTTGTGTATAGGCATGAGACCCTCACGTCATTTAACAGGATTCAGCACCACCCACAAGACAGCTACCTGTCATGTCATGTCAAACCTGCACAGGTGTGCTAGATTATTATTATTTAGTTTTATTTTATTTTTTTACACCAATCAGTGTGCAAACATGGTCATTAAAACGCTAAATGAATAGACGTTCATAAACCAGTCAGTGCAACTCATCATTTTGGTCTCCAATTCTCAAACTCAAATTCTCACCCACGGAGGATTAAATGAGAATCTTTCTTGTTTAACACTGGAATGGGGTGGTGCACTGTTCACTACCCGAATATACTGCCACATCGGGTCAATGCATAGGGCGACAGAAGCAAGCTTCCAAATCAGCTCCCTTTCTCAAAAATCCATTTAATTTATGGTCCCCAGATAGGGAACGTATGTATCAGTATGTGCTCACAAGTCACCCAAGTGCAAGTATTCACACAAAAAAAAACGTGCCTCAGGATGCGATCTGTCGCAAGATCCTTTCTTTTTTTACACTTGATCTAAGCCAAAAGGCCTAGAGGGGATAACCGGGAAAGGGGTGGACCCAACCATGTCCCCTTCATGAGCACTCACATTACTCATAGGAATGGAAGGAAGGCTGGCAGCCAACCAGCCTCCCATACACTCTCTGGGTGGGTGGCAGTCAGCCACCCATACATACATACAGCACAGGCTAAACCCACATCATCACTTAAAAAAAGGACAGGCGACCATTGCACTCTGATGGAGCATTTAGCAATGCAATCCATAGCCTGGCTTTTGCCTGAACCCCCATCACTCCTCCTCTTGCATATAAGACAATATTTCAGATCTGCATATGAAAACAACACGCCTACCTTTGTTGCACATAGCTAGCTGCCTGCCTGTCTCTAGTTACCCCACTGGCTGTAGCTGCGTCCCTTCCGACATGGAATAACACCAACTGTAACGATAAACTGAAAATTAACAGTATAAACCTGCATCATTTTGGACTCTGGTATTTGCTGAATCCGGGTGACCTGACAATCGATGGTGGTGCCGCTGGTGATTCTGGCCTTCTTGGAATCTGTTGGGCCTATGTGTTAGCTCACACATCACTTGGGTATCCATGGTAACTACCACAACATGGTCATCTGCAGTTTACATCTAGCCCGTGGCATTGAATGGCATTTTAAAAGTGCTAAGGGTCCTGATGCAATAATCCTCCCATGAGGATCAGCCTCAACGGCTTTGTAGATTGCACTCATGTCAGCAACTCCATATACATTTTTTTTTCTTCATGCTTCTTTCTTCATCCTTTTTTCTTTCTGTCATTCAGACTTTCATTCATTCGATCTCTCTCACTCACTTGCTTTAACTCATTTGTTCTCACTCACTCACTCACTCACTCAATCACTCACTCACTCATTCACTCTCACTCACTCTCACTCTCTCACTCACTCGCTCACTAAGTCAGTCTCTCTCTCTCTCTCTCTCTCTTTTTCTTTTTATATATATTTTTTTCCGTCTTCTTCTTCTTCTTCTTCTTCTTCAGACCCTGTCATAGCACTAATGCCTTTCCAATACCACCAGCAGATGGAGACACTCCATTGCAACATTGGTTGTGAGCAGCAGTTTCTAAAAACAAATGCCTCATGGCGGATTTCCCATCCATCAATGGATGGTAAATTTTGTTTTTATCATTCACTGACCACAGATACCAATGCATGGTCAAGCAACAGCAATGACACACCCTTGTGTATAGGCATGAGACCCTCACGTCATTTAACAGGATTCAGCACCACCCACAAGACAGCTACCTGTCATGTCATGTCAAACCTGCACAGGTGTGCTAGATTATTATTATTTAGTTTTATTTTATTTTTTTACACCAATCAGTGTGCAAACATGGTCATTAAAACGCTAAATGAATAGACGTTCATAAACCAGTCAGTGCAACTCATCATTTTGGTCTCCAATTCTCAAACTCAAATTCTCACCCACGGAGGATTAAATGAGAATCTTTCTTGTTTAACACTGGAATGGGGTGGTGCACTGTTCACTACCCGAATATACTGCCACATCGGGTCAATGCATAGGGCGACAGAAGCAAGCTTCCAAATCAGCTCCCTTTCTCAAAAATCCATTTAATTTATGGTCCCCAGATAGGGAACGTATGTATCAGTATGTGCTCACAAGTCACCCAAGTGCAAGTATTCACACAAAAAAAAACGTGCCTCAGGATGCGATCTGTCGCAAGATCCTTTCTTTTTTTACACTTGATCTAAGCCAAAAGGCCTAGAGGGGATAACCGGGAAAGGGGTGGACCCAACCATGTCCCCTTCATGAGCACTCACATTACTCATAGGAATGGAAGGAAGGCTGGCAGCCAACCAGCCTCCCATACACTCTCTGGGTGGGTGGCAGTCAGCCACCCATACATACATACAGCACAGGCTAAACCCACATCATCACTTAAAAAAAGGACAGGCGACCATTGCACTCTGATGGAGCATTTAGCAATGCAATCCATAGCCTGGCTTTTGCCTGAACCCCCATCACTCCTCCTCTTGCATATAAGACAATATTTCAGATCTGCATATGAAAACAACACGCCTACCTTTGTTGCACATAGCTGCCTGCCTGTCTCTAGTTACCCCACTGGCTGTAGCTGCGTCCCTTCCGACATGGAATAACACCAACTGTAACGATAAACTGAAAATTAACAGTATAAACCTGCATCATTTTGGACTCTGGTATTTGCTGAATCCGGGTGACCTGACAATCGATGGTGGTGCCGCTGGTGATTCTGGCCTTCTTGGAATCTGTTGGGCCTATGTGTTAGCTCACACATCACTTGGGTATCCATGGTAACTACCACAACATGGTCATCTGCAGTTTACATCTAGCCCGTGGCATTGAATGGCATTTTAAAAGTGCTAAGGGTCCTGGTGCAATAATCCTCCCATGAGGATCAGCCTCAACGGCTTTGTAGATTGCACTCATGTCAGCAACTCCATATACATTTTTTTTTCTTCATGCTTCTTTCTTCATCCTTTTTTCTTTCTGTCATTCAGACTTTCATTCATTCGATCTCTCTCACTCACTTGCTTTAACTCATTTGTTCTCACTCACTCACTCACTCACTCAATCACTCACTCACTCATTCACTCTCACTCACTCTCACTCTCTCACTCACTCGCTCACTAAGTCAGTCTCTCTCTCTCTCTCTCTCTCTTTTTCTTTTTATATATATTTTTTTCCGTCTTCTTCTTCTTCTTCTTCTTCTTCAGACCCTGTCATAGCACTAATGCCTTTCCAATACCACCAGCAGATGGAGACACTCCATTGCAACATTGGTTGTGAGCAGCAGTTTCTAAAAACAAATGCCTCATGGCGGATTTCCCATCCATCAATGGATGGTAAATTTTGTTTTTATCATTCACTGACCACAGATACCAATGCATGGTCAAGCAACAGCAATGACACACCCTTGTGTATAGGCATGAGACCCTCACGTCATTTAACAGGATTCAGCACCACCCACAAGACAGCTACCTGTCATGTCATGTCAAACCTGCACAGGTGTGCTAGATTATAATTATTTAGTTTTATTTTATTTTTTTACACCAATCAGTGTGCAAACATGGTCATTAAAACGCTAAATGAATAGACGTTCATAAACCAGTCAGTGCAACTCATCATTTTGGTCTCCAATTCTCAAACTCAAATTCTCACCCACGGAGGATTAAATGAGAATCTTTCTTGTTTAACACTGGAATGGGGTGGTGCACTGTTCACTACCCGAATATACTGCCACATCGGGTCAATGCATAGGGCGACAGAAGCAAGCTTCCAAATCAGCTCCCTTTCTCAAAAATCCATTTAATTTATGGTCCCCAGATAGGGAACGTATGTATCAGTATGTGCTCACAAGTCACCCAAGTGCAAGTATTCACACAAAAAAAAACGTGCCTCAGGATGCGATCTGTCGCAAGATCCTTTCTTTTTTTACACTTGATCTAAGCCAAAAGGCCTAGAGGGGATAACCGGGAAAGGGGTGGACCCAACCATGTCCCCTTCATGAGCACTCACATTACTCATAGGAATGGAAGGAAGGCTGGCAGCCAACCAGCCTCCCATACACTCTCTGGGTGGGTGGCAGTCAGCCACCCATACATACATACAGCACAGGCTAAACCCACATCATCACTTAAAAAAAGGACAGGCGACCATTGCACTCTGATGGAGCATTTAGCAATGCAATCCATAGCCTGGCTTTTGCCTGAACCCCCATCACTCCTCCTCTTGCATATAAGACAATATTTCAGATCTGCATATGAAAACAACACGCCTACCTTTGTTGCACATAGCTGCCTGCCTGTCTCTAGTTACCCCACTGGCTGTAGCTGCGTCCCTTCCGACATGGAATAACACCAACTGTAACGATAAACTGAAAATTAACAGTATAAACCTGCATCATTTTGGACTCTGGTATTTGCTGAATCCGGGTGACCTGACAATCGATGGTGGTGCCGCTGGTGATTCTGGCCTTCTTGGAATCTGTTGGGCCTATGTGTTAGCTCACACATCACTTGGGTATCCATGGTAACTACCACAACATGGTCATCTGCAGTTTACATCTAGCCCGTGGCATTGAATGGCATTTTAAAAGTGCTAAGGGTCCTGGTGCAATAATCCTCCCATGAGGATCAGCCTCAACGGCTTTGTAGATTGCACTCATGTCAGCAACTCCATATACATTTTTTTTTCTTCATGCTTCTTTCTTCATCCTTTTTTCTTTCTGTCATTCAGACTTTCATTCATTCGATCTCTCTCACTCACTTGCTTTAACTCATTTGTTCTCACTCACTCACTCACTCACTCAATCACTCACTCACTCATTCACTCTCACTCACTCTCACTCTCTCACTCACTCGCTCACTAAGTCAGTCTCTCTCTCTCTCTCTCTCTCTTTTTCTTTTTATATATATTTTTTTCCGTCTTCTTCTTCTTCTTCTTCAGACCCTGTCATAGCACTAATGCCTTTCCAATACCACCAGCAGATGGAGACACTCCATTGCAACATTGGTTGTGAGCAGCAGTTTCTAAAAACAAATGCCTCATGGCGGATTTCCCATCCATCAATGGATGGTAAATTTTGTTTTTATCATTCACTGACCACAGATACCAATGCATGGTCAAGCAACAGCAATGACACACCCTTGTGTATAGGCATGAGACCCTCACGTCATTTAACAGGATTCAGCACCACCCACAAGACAGCTACCTGTCATGTCATGTCAAACCTGCACAGGTGTGCTAGATTATTATTATTTAGTTTTATTTTATTTTTTTACACCAATCAGTGTGCAAACATGGTCATTAAAACGCTAAATGAATAGACGTTCATAAACCAGTCAGTGCAACTCATCATTTTGGTCTCCAATTCTCAAACTCAAATTCTCACCCACGGAGGATTAAATGAGAATCTTTCTTGTTTAACACTGGAATGGGGTGGTGCACTGTTCACTACCCGAATATACTGCCACATCGGGTCAATGCATAGGGCGACAGAAGCAAGCTTCCAAATCAGCTCCCTTTCTCAAAAATCCATTTAATTTATGGTCCCCAGATAGGGAACGTATGTATCAGTATGTGCTCACAAGTCACCCAAGTGCAAGTATTCACACAAAAAAAAACGTGCCTCAGGATGCGATCTGTCGCAAGATCCTTTCTTTTTTTACACTTGATCTAAGCCAAAAGGCCTAGAGGGGATAACCGGGAAAGGGGTGGACCCAACCATGTCCCCTTCATGAGCACTCACATTACTCATAGGAATGGAAGGAAGGCTGGCAGCCAACCAGCCTCCCATACACTCTCTGGGTGGGTGGCAGTCAGCCACCCATACATACATACAGCACAGGCTAAACCCACATCATCACTTAAAAAAAGGACAGGCGACCATTGCACTCTGATGGAGCATTTAGCAATGCAATCCATAGCCTGGCTTTTGCCTGAACCCCCATCACTCCTCCTCTTGCATATAAGACAATATTTCAGATCTGCATATGAAAACAACACGCCTACCTTTGTTGCACATAGCTGCCTGCCTGTCTCTAGTTACCCCACTGGCTGTAGCTGCGTCCCTTCCGACATGGAATAACACCAACTGTAACGATAAACTGAAAATTAACAGTATAAACCTGCATCATTTTGGACTCTGGTATTTGCTGAATCCGGGTGACCTGACAATCGATGGTGGTGCCGCTGGTGATTCTGGCCTTCTTGGAATCTGTTGGGCCTATGTGTTAGCTCACACATCACTTGGGTATCCATGGTAACTACCACAACATGGTCATCTGCAGTTTACATCTAGCCCGTGGCATTGAATGGCATTTTAAAAGTGCTAAGGGTCCTGGTGCAATAATCCTCCCATGAGGATCAGCCTCAACGGCTTTGTAGATTGCACTCATGTCAGCAACTCCATATACATTTTTTTTTCTTCATGCTTCTTTCTTCATCCTTTTTTCTTTCTGTCATTCAGACTTTCATTCATTCGATCTCTCTCACTCACTTGCTTTAACTCATTTGTTCTCACTCACTCACTCACTCACTCAATCACTCACTCACTCATTCACTCTCACTCACTCTCACTCTCTCACTCACTCGCTCACTAAGTCAGTCTCTCTCTCTCTCTCTCTCTCTTTTTCTTTTTATATATATTTTTTTCCGTCTTCTTCTTCTTCTTCTTCAGACCCTGTCATAGCACTAATGCCTTTCCAATACCACCAGCAGATGGAGACACTCCATTGCAACATTGGTTGTGAGCAGCAGTTTCTAAAAACAAATGCCTCATGGCGGATTTCCCATCCATCAATGGATGGTAAATTTTGTTTTTATCATTCACTGACCACAGATACCAATGCATGGTCAAGCAACAGCAATGACACACCCTTGTGTATAGGCATGAGACCCTCACGTCATTTAACAGGATTCAGCACCACCCACAAGACAGCTACCTGTCATGTCATGTCAAACCTGCACAGGTGTGCTAGATTATTATTATTTAGTTTTATTTTATTTTTTTACACCAATCAGTGTGCAAACATGGTCATTAAAACGCTAAATGAATAGACGTTCATAAACCAGTCAGTGCAACTCATCATTTTGGTCTCCAATTCTCAAACTCAAATTCTCACCCACGGAGGATTAAATGAGAATCTTTCTTGTTTAACACTGGAATGGGGTGGTGCACTGTTCACTACCCGAATATACTGCCACATCGGGTCAATGCATAGGGCGACAGAAGCAAGCTTCCAAATCAGCTCCCTTTCTCAAAAATCCATTTAATTTATGGTCCCCAGATAGGGAACGTATGTATCAGTATGTGCTCACAAGTCACCCAAGTGCAAGTATTCACACAAAAAAAAACGTGCCTCAGGATGCGATCTGTCGCAAGATCCTTTCTTTTTTTACACTTGATCTAAGCCAAAAGGCCTAGAGGGGATAACCGGGAAAGGGGTGGACCCAACCATGTCCCCTTCATGAGCACTCACATTACTCATAGGAATGGAAGGAAGGCTGGCAGCCAACCAGCCTCCCATACACTCTCTGGGTGGGTGGCAGTCAGCCACCCATACATACATACAGCACAGGCTAAACCCACATCATCACTTAAAAAAAGGACAGGCGACCATTGCACTCTGATGGAGCATTTAGCAATGCAATCCATAGCCTGGCTTTTGCCTGAACCCCCATCACTCCTCCTCTTGCATATAAGACAATATTTCAGATCTGCATATGAAAACAACACGCCTACCTTTGTTGCACATAGCTGCCTGCCTGTCTCTAGTTACCCCACTGGCTGTAGCTGCGTCCCTTCCGACATGGAATAACACCAACTGTAACGATAAACTGAAAATTAACAGTATAAACCTGCATCATTTTGGACTCTGGTATTTGCTGAATCCGGGTGACCTGACAATCGATGGTGGTGCCGCTGGTGATTCTGGCCTTCTTGGAATCTGTTGGGCCTATGTGTTAGCTCACACATCACTTGGGTATCCATGGTAACTACCACAACATGGTCATCTGCAGTTTACATCTAGCCCGTGGCATTGAATGGCATTTTAAAAGTGCTAAGGGTCCTGGTGCAATAATCCTCCCATGAGGATCAGCCTCAACGGCTTTGTAGATTGCACTCATGTCAGCAACTCCATATACATTTTTTTTTCTTCATGCTTCTTTCTTCATCCTTTTTTCTTTCTGTCATTCAGACTTTCATTCATTCGATCTCTCTCACTCACTTGCTTTAACTCATTTGTTCTCACTCACTCACTCACTCACTCAATCACTCACTCACTCATTCACTCTCACTCACTCTCACTCTCTCACTCACTCGCTCACTAAGTCAGTCTCTCTCTCTCTCTCTCTCTTTTTCTTTTTATATATATTTTTTTCCGTCTTCTTCTTCTTCTTCTTCTTCAGACCCTGTCATAGCACTAATGCCTTTCCAATACCACCAGCAGATGGAGACACTCCATTGCAACATTGGTTGTGAGCAGCAGTTTCTAAAAACAAATGCCTCATGGCGGATTTCCCATCCATCAATGGATGGTAAATTTTGTTTTTATCATTCACTGACCACAGATACCAATGCATGGTCAAGCAACAGCAATGACACACCCTTGTGTATAGGCATGAGACCCTCACGTCATTTAACAGGATTCAGCACCACCCACAAGACAGCTACCTGTCATGTCATGTCAAACCTGCACAGGTGTGCTAGATTATTATTATTTAGTTTTATTTTATTTTTTTACACCAATCAGTGTGCAAACATGGTCATTAAAACGCTAAATGAATAGACGTTCATAAACCAGTCAGTGCAACTCATCATTTTGGTCTCCAATTCTCAAACTCAAATTCTCACCCACGGAGGATTAAATGAGAATCTTTCTTGTTTAACACTGGAATGGGGTGGTGCACTGTTCACTACCCGAATATACTGCCACATCGGGTCAATGCATAGGGCGACAGAAGCAAGCTTCCAAATCAGCTCCCTTTCTCAAAAATCCATTTAATTTATGGTCCCCAGATAGGGAACGTATGTATCAGTATGTGCTCACAAGTCACCCAAGTGCAAGTATTCACACAAAAAAAAACGTGCCTCAGGATGCGATCTGTCGCAAGATCCTTTCTTTTTTTACACTTGATCTAAGCCAAAAGGCCTAGAGGGGATAACCGGGAAAGGGGTGGACCCAACCATGTCCCCTTCATGAGCACTCACATTACTCATAGGAATGGAAGGAAGGCTGGCAGCCAACCAGCCTCCCATACACTCTCTGGGTGGGTGGCAGTCAGCCACCCATACATACATACAGCACAGGCTAAACCCACATCATCACTTAAAAAAAGGACAGGCGACCATTGCACTCTGATGGAGCATTTAGCAATGCAATCCATAGCCTGGCTTTTGCCTGAACCCCCATCACTCCTCCTCTTGCATATAAGACAATATTTCAGATCTGCATATGAAAACAACACGCCTACCTTTGTTGCACATAGCTGCCTGCCTGTCTCTAGTTACCCCACTGGCTGTAGCTGCGTCCCTTCCGACATGGAATAACACCAACTGTAACGATAAACTGAAAATTAACAGTATAAACCTGCATCATTTTGGACTCTGGTATTTGCTGAATCCGGGTGACCTGACAATCGATGGTGGTGCCGCTGGTGATTCTGGCCTTCTTGGAATCTGTTGGGCCTATGTGTTAGCTCACACATCACTTGGGTATCCATGGTAACTACCACAACATGGTCATCTGCAGTTTACATCTAGCCCGTGGCATTGAATGGCATTTTAAAAGTGCTAAGGGTCCTGGTGCAATAATCCTCCCATGAGGATCAGCCTCAACGGCTTTGTAGATTGCACTCATGTCAGCAACTCCATATACATTTTTTTTTCTTCATGCTTCTTTCTTCATCCTTTTTTCTTTCTGTCATTCAGACTTTCATTCATTCGATCTCTCTCACTCACTTGCTTTAACTCATTTGTTCTCACTCACTCACTCACTCACTCAATCACTCACTCACTCATTCACTCTCACTCACTCTCACTCTCTCACTCACTCGCTCACTAAGTCAGTCTCTCTCTCTCTCTCTCTCTTTTTCTTTTTATATATATTTTTTTCCGTCTTCTTCTTCTTCTTCTTCTTCTTCTTCAGACCCTGTCATAGCACTAATGCCTTTCCAATACCACCAGCAGATGGAGACACTCCATTGCAACATTGGTTGTGAGCAGCAGTTTCTAAAAACAAATGCCTCATGGCGGATTTCCCATCCATCAATGGATGGTAAATTTTGTTTTTATCATTCACTGACCACAGATACCAATGCATGGTCAAGCAACAGCAATGACACACCCTTGTGTATAGGCATGAGACCCTCACGTCATTTAACAGGATTCAGCACCACCCACAAGACAGCTACCTGTCATGTCATGTCAAACCTGCACAGGTGTGCTAGATTATTATTATTTAGTTTTATTTTATTTTTTTACACCAATCAGTGTGCAAACATGGTCATTAAAACGCTAAATGAATAGACGTTCATAAACCAGTCAGTGCAACTCATCATTTTGGTCTCCAATTCTCAAACTCAAATTCTCACCCACGGAGGATTAAATGAGAATCTTTCTTGTTTAACACTGGAATGGGGTGGTGCACTGTTCACTACCCGAATATACTGCCACATCGGGTCAATGCATAGGGCGACAGAAGCAAGCTTCCAAATCAGCTCCCTTTCTCAAAAATCCATTTAATTTATGGTCCCCAGATAGGGAACGTATGTATCAGTATGTGCTCACAAGTCACCCAAGTGCAAGTATTCACACAAAAAAAAACCTGCCTCAGGATGCGATCTGTCGCAAGATCCTTTCTTTTTTTACACTTGATCTAAGCCAAAAGGCCTAGAGGGGATAACCGGGAAAGGGGTGGACCCAACCATGTCCCCTTCATGAGCACTCACATTACTCATAGGAATGGAAGGAAGGCTGGCAGCCAACCAGCCTCCCATACACTCTCTGGGTGGGTGGCAGTCAGCCACCCATACATACATACAGCACAGGCTAAACCCACATCATCACTTAAAAAAAGGACAGGCGACCATTGCACTCTGATGGAGCATTTAGCAATGCAATCCATAGCCTGGCTTTTGCCTGAACCCCCATCACTCCTCCTCTTGCATATAAGACAATATTTCAGATCTGCATATGAAAACAACACGCCTACCTTTGTTGCACATAGCTGCCTGCCTGTCTCTAGTTACCCCACTGGCTGTAGCTGCGTCCCTTCCGACATGGAATAACACCAACTGTAACGATAAACTGAAAATTAACAGTATAAACCTGCATCATTTTGGACTCTGGTATTTGCTGAATCCGGGTGACCTGACAATCGATGGTGGTGCCGCTGGTGATTCTGGCCTTCTTGGAATCTGTTGGGCCTATGTGTTAGCTCACACATCACTTGGGTATCCATGGTAACTACCACAACATGGTCATCTGCAGTTTACATCTAGCCCGTGGCATTGAATGGCATTTTAAAAGTGCTAAGGGTCCTGGTGCAATAATCCTCCCATGAGGATCAGCCTCAACGGCTTTGTAGATTGCACTCATGTCAGCAACTCCATATACATTTTTTTTTCTTCATGCTTCTTTCTTCATCCTTTTTTCTTTCTGTCATTCAGACTTTCATTCATTCGATCTCTCTCACTCACTTGCTTTAACTCATTTGTTCTCACTCACTCACTCACTCACTCAATCACTCACTCACTCATTCACTCTCACTCACTCTCACTCTCTCACTCACTCGCTCACTAAGTCAGTCTCTCTCTCTCTCTCTCTCTTTTTCTTTTTATATATATTTTTTTCCGTCTTCTTCTTCTTCTTCTTCAGACCCTGTCATAGCACTAATGCCTTTCCAATACCACCAGCAGATGGAGACACTCCATTGCAACATTGGTTGTGAGCAGCAGTTTCTAAAAACAAATGCCTCATGGCGGATTTCCCATCCATCAATGGATGGTAAATTTTGTTTTTATCATTCACTGACCACAGATACCAATGCATGGTCAAGCAACAGCAATGACACACCCTTGTGTATAGGCATGAGACCCTCACGTCATTTAACAGGATTCAGCACCACCCACAAGACAGCTACCTGTCATGTCATGTCAAACCTGCACAGGTGTGCTAGATTATTATTATTTAGTTTTATTTTATTTTTTTACACCAATCAGTGTGCAAACATGGTCATTAAAACGCTAAATGAATAGACGTTCATAAACCAGTCAGTGCAACTCATCATTTTGGTCTCCAATTCTCAAACTCAAATTCTCACCCACGGAGGATTAAATGAGAATCTTTCTTGTTTAACACTGGAATGGGGTGGTGCACTGTTCACTACCCGAATATACTGCCACATCGGGTCAATGCATAGGGCGACAGAAGCAAGCTTCCAAATCAGCTCCCTTTCTCAAAAATCCATTTAATTTATGGTCCCCAGATAGGGAACGTATGTATCAGTATGTGCTCACAAGTCACCCAAGTGCAAGTATTCACACAAAAAAAAACGTGCCTCAGGATGCGATCTGTCGCAAGATCCTTTCTTTTTTTACACTTGATCTAAGCCAAAAGGCCTAGAGGGGATAACCTGGAAAGGGGTGGACCCAACCATGTCCCCTTCATGAGCACTCACATTACTCATAGGAATGGAAGGAAGGCTGGCAGCCAACCAGCCTCCCATACACTCTCTGGGTGGGTGGCAGTCAGCCACCCATACATACATACAGCACAGGCTAAACCCACATCATCACTTAAAAAAAGGACAGGCGACCATTGCACTCTGATGGAGCATTTAGCAATGCAATCCATAGCCTGGCTTTTGCCTGAACCCCCATCACTCCTCCTCTTGCATATAAGACAATATTTCAGATCTGCATATGAAAACAACACGCCTACCTTTGTTGCACATAGCTGCCTGCCTGTCTCTAGTTACCCCACTGGCTGTAGCTGCGTCCCTTCCGACATGGAATAACACCAACTGTAACGATAAACTGAAAATTAACAGTATAAACCTGCATCATTTTGGACTCTGGTATTTGCTGAATCCGGGTGACCTGACAATCGATGGTGGTGCCGCTGGTGATTCTGGCCTTCTTGGAATCTGTTGGGCCTATGTGTTAGCTCACACATCACTTGGGTATCCATGGTAACTACCACAACATGGTCATCTGCAGTTTACATCTAGCCCGTGGCATTGAATGGCATTTTAAAAGTGCTAAGGGTCCTGGTGCAATAATCCTCCCATGAGGATCAGCCTCAACGGCTTTGTAGATTGCACTCATGTCAGCAACTCCATATACATTTTTTTTTCTTCATGCTTCTTTCTTCATCCTTTTTTCTTTCTGTCATTCAGACTTTCATTCATTCGATCTCTCTCACTCACTTGCTTTAACTCATTTGTTCTCACTCACTCACTCACTCAATCACTCACTCACTCATTCACTCTCACTCACTCTCACTCTCTCACTCACTCGCTCACTAAGTCAGTCTCTCTCTCTCTCTCTTTTTCTTTTTATATATATTTTTTTCCGTCTTCTTCTTCTTCTTCTTCTTCTTCTTCAGACCCTGTCATAGCACTAATGCCTTTCCAATACCACCAGCAGATGGAGACACTCCATTGCAACATTGGTTGTGAGCAGCAGTTTCTAAAAACAAATGCCTCATGGCGGATTTCCCATCCATCAATGGATGGTAAATTTTGTTTTTATCATTCACTGACCACAGATACCAATGCATGGTCAAGCAACAGCAATGACACACCCTTGTGTATAGGCATGAGACCCTCACGTCATTTAACAGGATTCAGCACCACCCACAAGACAGCTACCTGTCATGTCATGTCAAACCTGCACAGGTGTGCTAGATTATTATTATTTAGTTTTATTTTATTTTTTTACACCAATCAGTGTGCAAACATGGTCATTAAAACGCTAAATGAATAGACGTTCATAAACCAGTCAGTGCAACTCATCATTTTGGTCTCCAATTCTCAAACTCAAATTCTCACCCACGGAGGATTAAATGAGAATCTTTCTTGTTTAACACTGGAATGGGGTGGTGCACTGTTCACTACCCGAATATACTGCCACATCGGGTCAATGCATAGGGCGACAGAAGCAAGCTTCCAAATCAGCTCCCTTTCTCAAAAATCCATTTAATTTATGGTCCCCAGATAGGGAACGTATGTATCAGTATGTGCTCACAAGTCACCCAAGTGCAAGTATTCACACAAAAAAAACGTGCCTCAGGATGCGATCTGTCGCAAGATCCTTTCTTTTTTTACACTTGATCTAAGCCAAAAGGCCTAGAGGGGATAACCGGGAAAGGGGTGGACCCAACCATGTCCCCTTCATGAGCACTCACATTACTCATAGGAATGGAAGGAAGGCTGGCAGCCAACCAGCCTCCCATACACTCTCTGGGTGGGTGGCAGTCAGCCACCCATACATACATACAGCACAGGCTAAACCCACATCATCACTTAAAAAAAGGACAGGCGACCATTGCACTCTGATGGAGCATTTAGCAATGCAATCCATAGCCTGGCTTTTGCCTGAACCCCCATCACTCCTCCTCTTGCATATAAGAAAATATTTCAGATCTGCATATGAAAACAACACGCCTACCTTTGTTGCACATAGCTGCCTGCCTGTCTCTAGTTACCCCACTGGCTGTAGCTGCGTCCCTTCCGACATGGAATAACACCAACTGTAACGATAAACTGAAAATTAACAGTATAAACCTGCATCATTTTGGACTCTGGTATTTGCTGAATCCGGGTGACCTGACAATCGATGGTGGTGCCGCTGGTGATTCTGGCCTTCTTGGAATCTGTTGGGCCTATGTGTTAGCTCACACATCACTTGGGTATCCATGGTAACTACCACAACATGGTCATCTGCAGTTTACATCTAGCCCGTGGCATTGAATGGCATTTTAAAAGTGCTAAGGGTCCTGGTGCAATAATCCTCCCATGAGGATCAGCCTCAACGGCTTTGTAGATTGCACTCATGTCAGCAACTCCATATACATTTTTTTTTCTTCATGCTTCTTTCTTCATCCTTTTTTCTTTCTGTCATTCAGACTTTCATTCATTCGATCTCTCTCACTCACTTGCTTTAACTCATTTGTTCTCACTCACTCACTCACTCACTCAATCACTCACTCACTCATTCACTCTCACTCACTCTCACTCTCTCACTCACTCGCTCACTAAGTCAGTCTCTCTCTCTCTCTCTCTCTTTTTCTTTTTATATATATTTTTTTCCGTCTTCTTCTTCTTCTTCTTCAGACCCTGTCATAGCACTAATGCCTTTCCAATACCACCAGCAGATGGAGACACTCCATTGCAACATTGGTTGTGAGCAGCAGTTTCTAAAAACAAATGCCTCATGGCGGATTTCCCATCCATCAATGGATGGTAAATTTTGTTTTTATCATTCACTGACCACAGATACCAATGCATGGTCAAGCAACAGCAATGACACACCCTTGTGTATAGGCATGAGACCCTCACGTCATTTAACAGGATTCAGCACCACCCACAAGACAGCTACCTGTCATGTCATGTCAAACCTGCACAGGTGTGCTAGATTATTATTATTTAGTTTTATTTTATTTTTTTACACCAATCAGTGTGCAAACATGGTCATTAAAACGCTAAATGAATAGACGTTCATAAACCAGTCAGTGCAACTCATCATTTTGGTCTCCAATTCTCAAACTCAAATTCTCACCCACGGAGGATTAAATGAGAATCTTTCTTGTTTAACACTGGAATGGGGTGGTGCACTGTTCACTACCCGAATATACTGCCACATCGGGTCAATGCATAGGGCGACAGAAGCAAGCTTCCAAATCAGCTCCCTTTCTCAAAAATCCATTTAATTTATGGTCCCCAGATAGGGAACGTATGTATCAGTATGTGCTCACAAGTCACCCAAGTGCAAGTATTCACACAAAAAAAAACGTGCCTCAGGATGCGATCTGTCGCAAGATCCTTTCTTTTTTTACACTTGATCTAAGCCAAAAGGCCTAGAGGGGATAACCGGGAAAGGGGTGGACCCAACCATGTCCCCTTCATGAGCACTCACATTACTCATAGGAATGGAAGGAAGTCTGGCAGCCAACCAGCCTCCCATACACTCTCTGGGTGGGTGGCAGTCAGCCACCCATACATACATACAGCACAGGCTAAACCCACATCATCACTTAAAAAAAGGACAGGCGACCATTGCACTCTGATGGAGCATTTAGCAATGCAATCCATAGCCTGGCTTTTGCCTGAACCCCCATCACTCCTCCTCTTGCATATAAGACAATATTTCAGATCTGCATATGAAAACAACACGCCTACCTTTGTTGCACATAGCTGCCTGCCTGTCTCTAGTTACCCCACTGGCTGTAGCTGCGTCCCTTCCGACATGGAATAACACCAACTGTAACGATAAACTGAAAATTAACAGTATAAACCTGCATCATTTTGGACTCTGGTATTTGCTGAATCCGGGTGACCTGACAATCGATGGTGGTGCCGCTGGTGATTCTGGCCTTCTTGGAATCTGTTGGGCCTATGTGTTAGCTCACACATCACTTGGGTATCCATGGTAACTACCACAACATGGTCATCTGCAGTTTACATCTAGCCCGTGGCATTGAATGGCATTTTAAAAGTGCTAAGGGTCCTGGTGCAATAATCCTCCCATGAGGATCAGCCTCAACGGCTTTGTAGATTGCACTCATGTCAGCAACTCCATATACATTTTTTTTTCTTCATGCTTCTTTCTTCATCCTTTTTTCTTTCTGTCATTCAGACTTTCATTCATTCGATCTCTCTCACTCACTTGCTTTAACTCATTTGTTCTCACTCACTCACTCACTCACTCAATCACTCACTCACTCATTCACTCTCACTCACTCTCACTCTCTCACTCACTCGCTCACTAAGTCAGTCTCTCTCTCTCTCTCTCTCTTTTTCTTTTTATATATATTTTTTTCCGTCTTCTTCTTCTTCTTCTTCTTCTTCAGACCCTGTCATAGCACTAATGCCTTTCCAATACCACCAGCAGATGGAGACACTCCATTGCAACATTGGTTGTGAGCAGCAGTTTCTAAAAACAAATGCCTCATGGCGGATTTCCCATCCATCAATGGATGGTAAATTTTGTTTTTATCATTCACTGACCACAGATACCAATGCATGGTCAAGCAACAGCAATGACACACCCTTGTGTATAGGCATGAGACCCTCACGTCATTTAACAGGATTCAGCACCACCCACAAGACAGCTACCTGTCATGTCATGTCAAACCTGCACAGGTGTGCTAGATTATTATTATTTAGTTTTATTTTATTTTTTTACACCAATCAGTGTGCAAACATGGTCATTAAAACGCTAAATGAATAGACGTTCATAAACCAGTCAGTGCAACTCATCATTTTGGTCTCCAATTCTCAAACTCAAATTCTCACCCACGGAGGATTAAATGAGAATCTTTCTTGTTTAACACTGGAATGGGGTGGTGCACTGTTCACTACCCAAATATACTGCCACATCGGGTCAATGCATAGGGCGACAGAAGCAAGCTTCCAAATCAGCTCCCTTTCTCAAAAATCCATTTAATTTATGGTCCCCAGATAGGGAACGTATGTATCAGTATGTGCTCACAAGTCACCCAAGTGCAAGTATTCACACAAAAAAAAACGTGCCTCAGGATGCGATCTGTCGCAAGATCCTTTCTTTTTTTACACTTGATCTAAGCCAAAAGGCCTAGAGGGGATAACCGGGAAAGGGGTGGACCCAACCATGTCCCCTTCATGAGCACTCACATTACTCATAGGAATGGAAGGAAGGCTGGCAGCCAACCAGCCTCCCATACACTCTCTGGGTGGGTGGCAGTCAGCCACCCATACATACATACAGCACAGGCTAAACCCACATCATCACTTAAAAAAAGGACAGGCGACCATTGCACTCTGATGGAGCATTTAGCAATGCAATCCATAGCCTGGCTTTTGCCTGAACCCCCATCACTCCTCCTCTTGCATATAAGACAATATTTCAGATCTGCATATGAAAACAACACGCCTACCTTTGTTGCACATAGCTGCCTGCCTGTCTCTAGTTACCCCACTGGCTGTAGCTGCGTCCCTTCCGACATGGAATAACACCAACTGTAACGATAAACTGAAAATTAACAGTATAAACCTGCATCATTTTGGACTCTGGTATTTGCTGAATCCGGGTGACCTGACAATCGATGGTGGTGCCGCTGGTGATTCTGGCCTTCTTGGAATCTGTTGGGCCTATGTGTTAGCTCACACATCACTTGGGTATCCATGGTAACTACCACAACATGGTCATCTGCAGTTTACATCTAGCCCGTGGCATTGAATGGCATTTTAAAAGTGCTAAGGGTCCTGGTGCAATAATCCTCCCATGAGGATCAGCCTCAACGGCTTTGTAGATTGCACTCATGTCAGCAACTCCATATACATTTTTTTTTCTTCATGCTTCTTTCTTCATCCTTTTTTCTTTCTGTCATTCAGACTTTCATTCATTCGATCTCTCTCACTCACTTGCTTTAACTCATTTGTTCTCACTCACTCACTCACTCACTCAATCACTCACTCACTCATTCACTCTCACTCACTCTCACTCTCTCACTCACTCGCTCACTAAGTCAGTCTCTCTCTCTCTCTCTCTCTTTTTCTTTTTATATATATTTTTTTCCGTCTTCTTCTTCTTCTTCAGACCCTGTCATAGCACTAATGCCTTTCCAATACCACCAGCAGATGGAGACACTCCATTGCAACATTGGTTGTGAGCAGCAGTTTCTAAAAACAAATGCCTCATGGCGGATTTCCCATCCATCAATGGATGGTAAATTTTGTTTTTATCATTCACTGACCACAGATACCAATGCATGGTCAAGCAACAGCAATGACACACCCTTGTGTATAGGCATGAGACCCTCACGTCATTTAACAGGATTCAGCACCACCCACAAGACAGCTACCTGTCATGTCATGTCAAACCTGCACAGGTGTGCTAGATTATTATTATTTAGTTTTATTTTATTTTTTTACACCAATCAGTGTGCAAACATGGTCATTAAAACGCTAAATGAATAGACGTTCATAAACCAGTCAGTGCAACTCATCATTTTGGTCTCCAATTCTCAAACTCAAATTCTCACCCACGGAGGATTAAATGAGAATCTTTCTTGTTTAACACTGGAATGGGGTGGTGCACTGTTCACTACCCGAATATACTGCCACATCGGGTCAATGCATAGGGCGACAGAAGCAAGCTTCCAAATCAGCTCCCTTTCTCAAAAATCCATTTAATTTATGGTCCCCAGATAGGGAACGTATGTATCAGTATGTGCTCACAAGTCACCCAAGTGCAAGTATTCACACAAAAAAAAACGTGCCTCAGGATGCGATCTGTCGCAAGATCCTTTCTTTTTTTACACTTGATCTAAGCCAAAAGGCCTAGAGGGGATAACCGGGAAAGGGGTGGACCCAACCATGTCCCCTTCATGAGCACTCACATTACTCATAGGAATGGAAGGAAGGCTGGCAGCCAACCAGCCTCCCATACACTCTCTGGGTGGGTGGCAGTCAGCCACCCATACATACATACAGCACAGGCTAAACCCACATCATCACTTAAAAAAAGGACAGGCGACCATTGCACTCTGATGGAGCATTTAGCAATGCAATCCATAGCCTGGCTTTTGCCTGAACCCCCATCACTCCTCCTCTTGCATATAAGACAATATTTCAGATCTGCATATGAAAACAACACGCCTACCTTTGTTGCACATAGCTGCCTGCCTGTCTCTAGTTACCCCACTGGCTGTAGCTGCGTCCCTTCCGACATGGAATAACACCAACTGTAACGATAAACTGAAAATTAACAGTATAAACCTGCATCATTTTGGACTCTGGTATTTGCTGAATCCGGGTGACCTGACAATCGATGGTGGTGCCGCTGGTGATTCTGGCCTTCTTGGAATCTGTTGGGCCTATGTGTTAGCTCACACATCACTTGGGTATCCATGGTAACTACCACAACATGGTCATCTGCAGTTTACATCTAGCCCGTGGCATTGAATGGCATTTTAAAAGTGCTAAGGGTCCTGGTGCAATAATCCTCCCATGAGGATCAGCCTCAACGGCTTTGTAGATTGCACTCATGTCAGCAACTCCATATACATTTTTTTTTCTTCATGCTTCTTTCTTCATCCTTTTTTCTTTCTGTCATTCAGACTTTCATTCATTCGATCTCTCTCACTCACTTGCTTTAACTCATTTGTTCTCACTCACTCACTCACTCACTCAATCACTCACTCACTCATTCACTCTCACTCACTCTCACTCTCTCACTCACTCGCTCACTAAGTCAGTCTCTCTCTCTCTCTCTCTCTTTTTCTTTTTATATATATTTTTTTCCGTCTTCTTCTTCTTCTTCTTCTTCTTCTTCAGACCCTGTCATAGCACTAATGCCTTTCCAATACCACCAGCAGATGGAGACACTCCATTGCAACATTGGTTGTGAGCAGCAGTTTCTAAAAACAAATGCCTCATGGCGGATTTCCCATCCATCAATGGATGGTAAATTTTGTTTTTATCATTCACTGACCACAGATACCAATGCATGGTCAAGCAACAGCAATGACACACCCTTGTGTATAGGCATGAGACCCTCACGTCATTTAACAGGATTCAGCACCACCCACAAGACAGCTACCTGTCATGTCATGTCAAACCTGCACAGGTGTGCTAGATTATTATTATTTAGTTTTATTTTATTTTTTTACACCAATCAGTGTGCAAACATGGTCATTAAAACGCTAAATGAATAGACGTTCATAAACCAGTCAGTGCAACTCATCATTTTGGTCTCCAATTCTCAAACTCAAATTCTCACCCACGGAGGATTAAATGAGAATCTTTCTTGTTTAACACTGGAATGGGGTGGTGCACTGTTCACTACCCGAATATACTGCCACATCGGGTCAATGCATAGGGCGACAGAAGCAAGCTTCCAAATCAGCTCCCTTTCTCAAAAATCCATTTAATTTATGGTCCCCAGATAGGGAACGTATGTATCAGTATGTGCTCACAAGTCACCCAAGTGCAAGTATTCACACAAAAAAAAACGTGCCTCAGGATGCGATCTGTCGCAAGATCCTTTCTTTTTTTACACTTGATCTAAGCCAAAAGGCCTAGAGGGGATAACCGGGAAAGGGGTGGACCCAACCATGTCCCCTTCATGAGCACTCACATTACTCATAGGAATGGAAGGAAGGCTGGCAGCCAACCAGCCTCCCATACACTCTCTGGGTGGGTGGCAGTCAGCCACCCATACATACATACAGCACAGGCTAAACCCACATCATCACTTAAAAAAAGGACAGGCGACCATTGCACTCTGATGGAGCATTTAGCAATGCAATCCATAGCCTGGCTTTTGCCTGAACCCCCATCACTCCTCCTCTTGCATATAAGACAATATTTCAGATCTGCATATGAAAACAACACGCCTACCTTTGTTGCACATAGCTGCCTGCCTGTCTCTAGTTACCCCACTGGCTGTAGCTGCGTCCCTTCCGACATGGAATAACACCAACTGTAACGATAAACTGAAAATTAACAGTATAAACCTGCATCATTTTGGACTCTGGTATTTGCTGAATCCGGGTGACCTGACAATCGATGGTGGTGCCGCTGGTGATTCTGGCCTTCTTGGAATCTGTTGGGCCTATGTGTTAGCTCACACATCACTTGGGTATCCATGGTAACTACCACAACATGGTCATCTGCAGTTTACATCTAGCCCGTGGCATTGAATGGCATTTTAAAAGTGCTAAGGGTCCTGGTGCAATAATCCTCCCATGAGGATCAGCCTCAACGGCTTTGTAGATTGCACTCATGTCAGCAACTCCATATACATTTTTTTTTCTTCATGCTTCTTTCTTCATCCTTTTTTCTTTCTGTCATTCAGACTTTCATTCATTCGATCTCTCTCACTCACTTGCTTTAACTCATTTGTTCTCACTCACTCACTCACTCACTCAATCACTCACTCACTCATTCACTCTCACTCACTCTCACTCTCTCACTCACTCGCTCACTAAGTCAGTCTCTCTCTCTCTCTCTCTCTCTCTTTTTCTTTTTATATATATTTTTTTCCGTCTTCTTCTTCTTCTTCTTCTTCTTCAGACCCTGTCATAGCACTAATGCCTTTCCAATACCACCAGCAGATGGAGACACTCCATTGCAACATTGGTTGTGAGCAGCAGTTTCTAAAAACAAATGCCTCATGGCGGATTTCCCATCCATCAATGGATGGTAAATTTTGTTTTTATCATTCACTGACCACAGATACCAATGCATGGTCAAGCAACAGCAATGACACACCCTTGTGTATAGGCATGAGACCCTCACGTCATTTAACAGGATTCAGCACCACCCACAAGACAGCTACCTGTCATGTCATGTCAAACCTGCACAGGTGTGCTAGATTATTATTATTTAGTTTTATTTTATTTTTTTACACCAATCAGTGTGCAAACATGGTCATTAAAACGCTAAATGAATAGACGTTCATAAACCAGTCAGTGCAACTCATCATTTTGGTCTCCAATTCTCAAACTCAAATTCTCACCCACGGAGGATTAAATGAGAATCTTTCTTGTTTAACACTGGAATGGGGTGGTGCACTGTTCACTACCCGAATATACTGCCACATCGGGTCAATGCATAGGGCGACAGAAGCAAGCTTCCAAATCAGCTCCCTTTCTCAAAAATCCATTTAATTTATGGTCCCCAGATAGGGAACGTATGTATCAGTATGTGCTCACAAGTCACCCAAGTGCAAGTATTCACACAAAAAAAAACGTGCCTCAGGATGCGATCTGTCGCAAGATCCTTTCTTTTTTTACACTTGATCTAAGCCAAAAGGCCTAGAGGGGATAACCGGGAAAGGGGTGGACCCAACCATGTCCCCTTCATGAGCACTCACATTACTCATAGGAATGGAAGGAAGGCTGGCAGCCAACCAGCCTCCCATACACTCTCTGGGTGGGTGGCAGTCAGCCACCCATACATACATACAGCACAGGCTAAACCCACATCATCACTTAAAAAAAGGACAGGCGACCATTGCACTCTGATGGAGCATTTAGCAATGCAATCCATAGCCTGGCTTTTGCCTGAACCCCCATCACTCCTCCTCTTGCATATAAGACAATATTTCAGATCTGCATATGAAAACAACACGCCTACCTTTGTTGCACATAGCTGCCTGCCTGTCTCTAGTTACCCCACTGGCTGTAGCTGCGTCCCTTCCGACATGGAATAACACCAACTGTAACGATAAACTGAAAATTAACAGTATAAACCTGCATCATTTTGGACTCTGGTATTTGCTGAATCCGGGTGACCTGACAATCGATGGTGGTGCCGCTGGTGATTCTGGCCTTCTTGGAATCTGTTGGGCCTATGTGTTAGCTCACACATCACTTGGGTATCCATGGTAACTACCACAACATGGTCATCTGCAGTTTACATCTAGCCCGTGGCATTGAATGGCATTTTAAAAGTGCTAAGGGTCCTGGTGCAATAATCCTCCCATGAGGATCAGCCTCAACGGCTTTGTAGATTGCACTCATGTCAGCAACTCCATATACATTTTTTTTTCTTCATGCTTCTTTCTTCATCCTTTTTTCTTTCTGTCATTCAGACTTTCATTCATTCGATCTCTCTCACTCACTTGCTTTAACTCATTTGTTCTCACTCACTCACTCACTCACTCAATCACTCACTCACTCACTCATTCACTCTCACTCACTCTCACTCTCTCACTCACTCGCTCACTAAGTCAGTCTCTCTCTCTCTCTCTCTCTTTTTCTTTTTATATATATTTTTTTCCGTCTTCTTCTTCTTCTTCTTCTTCTTCAGACCCTGTCATAGCACTAATGCCTTTCCAATACCACCAGCAGATGGAGACACTCCATTGCAACATTGGTTGTGAGCAGCAGTTTCTAAAAACAAATGCCTCATGGCGGATTTCCCATCCATCAATGGATGGTAAATTTTGTTTTTATCATTCACTGACCACAGATACCAATGCATGGTCAAGCAACAGCAATGACACACCCTTGTGTATAGGCATGAGACCCTCACGTCATTTAACAGGATTCAGCACCACCCACAAGACAGCTACCTGTCATGTCATGTCAAACCTGCACAGGTGTGCTAGATTATTATTATTTAGTTTTATTTTATTTTTTTACACCAATCAGTGTGCAAACATGGTCATTAAAACGCTAAATGAATAGACGTTCATAAACCAGTCAGTGCAACTCATCATTTTGGTCTCCAATTCTCAAACTCAAATTCTCACCCACGGAGGATTAAATGAGAATCTTTCTTGTTTAACACTGGAATGGGGTGGTGCACTGTTCACTACCCGAATATACTGCCACATCGGGTCAATGCATAGGGCGACAGAAGCAAGCTTCCAAATCAGCTCCCTTTCTCAAAAATCCATTTAATTTATGGTCCCCAGATAGGGAACGTATGTATCAGTATGTGCTCACAAGTCACCCAAGTGCAAGTATTCACACAAAAAAAAACGTGCCTCAGGATGCGATCTGTCGCAAGATCCTTTCTTTTTTTACACTTGATCTAAGCCAAAAGGCCTAGAGGGGATAACCGGGAAAGGGGTGGACCCAACCATGTCCCCTTCATGAGCACTCACATTACTCATAGGAATGGAAGGAAGGCTGGCAGCCAACCAGCCTCCCATACACTCTCTGGGTGGGTGGCAGTCAGCCACCCATACATACATACAGCACAGGCTAAACCCACATCATCACTTAAAAAAAGGACAGGCGACCATTGCACTCTGATGGAGCATTTAGCAATGCAATCCATAGCCTGGCTTTTGCCTGAACCCCCATCACTCCTCCTCTTGCATATAAGACAATATTTCAGATCTGCATATGAAAACAACACGCCTACCTTTGTTGCACATAGCTGCCTGCCTGTCTCTAGTTACCCCACTGGCTGTAGCTGCGTCCCTTCCGACATGGAATAACACCAACTGTAACGATAAACTGAAAATTAACAGTATAAACCTGCATCATTTTGGACTCTGGTATTTGCTGAATCCGGGTGACCTGACAATCGATGGTGGTGCCGCTGGTGATTCTGGCCTTCTTGGAATCTGTTGGGCCTATGTGTTAGCTCACACATCACTTGGGTATCCATGGTAACTACCACAACATGGTCATCTGCAGTTTACATCTAGCCTGTGGCATTGAATGGCATTTTAAAAGTGCTAAGGGTCCTGGTGCAATAATCCTCCCATGAGGATCAGCCTCAACGGCTTTGTAGATTGCACTCATGTCAGCAACTCCATATACATTTTTTTTTCTTCATGCTTCTTTCTTCATCCTTTTTTCTTTCTGTCATTCAGACTTTCATTCATTCGATCTCTCTCACTCACTTGCTTTAACTCATTTGTTCTCACTCACTCACTCACTCACTCAATCACTCACTCACTCATTCACTCTCACTCACTCTCACTCTCTCACTCACTCGCTCACTAAGTCAGTCTCTCTCTCTCTCTCTCTCTTTTTCTTTTTATATATATTTTTTTCCGTCTTCTTCTTCTTCTTCTTCAGACCCTGTCATAGCACTAATGCCTTTCCAATACCACCAGCAGATGGAGACACTCCATTGCAACATTGGTTGTGAGCAGCAGTTTCTAAAAACAAATGCCTCATGGCGGATTTCCCATCCATCAATGGATGGTAAATTTTGTTTTTATCATTCACTGACCACAGATACCAATGCATGGTCAAGCAACAGCAATGACACACCCTTGTGTATAGGCATGAGACCCTCACGTCATTTAACAGGATTCAGCACCACCCACAAGACAGCTACCTGTCATGTCATGTCAAACCTGCACAGGTGTGCTAGATTATTATTATTTAGTTTTATTTTATTTTTTTACACCAATCAGTGTGCAAACATGGTCATTAAAACGCTAAATGAATAGACGTTCATAAACCAGTCAGTGCAACTCATCATTTTGGTCTCCAATTCTCAAACTCAAATTCTCACCCACGGAGGATTAAATGAGAATCTTTCTTGTTTAACACTGGAATGGGGTGGTGCACTGTTCACTACCCGAATATACTGCCACATCGGGTCAATGCATAGGGCGACAGAAGCAAGCTTCCAAATCAGCTCCCTTTCTCAAAAATCCATTTAATTTATGGTCCCCAGATAGGGAACGTATGTATCAGTATGTGCTCACAAGTCACCCAAGTGCAAGTATTCACACAAAAAAAAACGTGCCTCAGGATGCGATCTGTCGCAAGATCCTTTCTTTTTTTACACTTGATCTAAGCCAAAAGGCCTAGAGGGGATAACCGGGAAAGGGGTGGACCCAACCATGTCCCCTTCATGAGCACTCACATTACTCATAGGAATGGAAGGAAGGCTGGCAGCCAACCAGCCTCCCATACACTCTCTGGGTGGGTGGCAGTCAGCCACCCATACATACATACAGCACAGGCTAAACCCACATCATCACTTAAAAAAAGGACAGGCGACCATTGCACTCTGATGGAGCATTTAGCAATGCAATCCATAGCCTGGCTTTTGCCTGAACCCCCATCACTCCTCCTCTTGCATATAAGACAATATTTCAGATCTGCATATGAAAACAACACGCCTACCTTTGTTGCACATAGCTGCCTGCCTGTCTCTAGTTACCCCACTGGCTGTAGCTGCGTCCCTTCCGACATGGAATAACACCAACTGTAACGATAAACTGAAAATTAACAGTATAAACCTGCATCATTTTGGACTCTGGTATTTGCTGAATCCGGGTGACCTGACAATCGATGGTGGTGCCGCTGGTGATTCTGGCCTTCTTGGAATCTGTTGGGCCTATGTGTTAGCTCACACATCACTTGGGTATCCATGGTAACTACCACAACATGGTCATCTGCAGTTTACATCTAGCCCGTGGCATTGAATGGCATTTTAAAAGTGCTAAGGGTCCTGGTGCAATAATCCTCCCATGAGGATCAGCCTCAACGGCTTTGTAGATTGCACTCATGTCAGCAACTCCATATACATTTTTTTTTCTTCATGCTTCTTTCTTCATCCTTTTTTCTTTCTGTCATTCAGACTTTCATTCATTCGATCTCTCTCACTCACTTGCTTTAACTCATTTGTTCTCACTCACTCACTCACTCAATCACTCACTCACTCATTCACTCTCACTCACTCTCACTCTCTCACTCACTCGCTCACTAAGTCAGTCTCTCTCTCTCTCTCTCTCTTTTTCTTTTTATATATATTTTTTTCCGTCTTCTTCTTCTTCTTCTTCTTCTTCAGACCCTGTCATAGCACTAATGCCTTTCCAATACCACCAGCAGATGGAGACACTCCATTGCAACATTGGTTGTGAGCAGCAGTTTCTAAAAACAAATGCCTCATGGCGGATTTCCCATCCATCAATGGATGGTAAATTTAGTTTTTATCATTCACTGACCACAGATACCAATGCATGGTCAAGCAACAGCAATGACACACCCTTGTGTATAGGCATGAGACCCTCACGTCATTTAACAGGATTCAGCACCACCCACAAGACAGCTACCTGTCATGTCATGTCAAACCTGCACAGGTGTGCTAGATTATTATTATTTAGTTTTATTTTATTTTTTTACACCAATCAGTGTGCAAACATGGTCATTAAAACGCTAAATGAATAGACGTTCATAAACCAGTCAGTGCAACTCATCATTTTGGTCTCCAATTCTCAAACTCAAATTCTCACCCACGGAGGATTAAATGAGAATCTTTCTTGTTTAACACTGGAATGGGGTGGTGCACTGTTCACTACCCGAATATACTGCCACATCGGGTCAATGCATAGGGCGACAGAAGCAAGCTTCCAAATCAGCTCCCTTTCTCAAAAATCCATTTAATTTATGGTCCCCAGATAGGGAACGTATGTATCAGTATGTGCTCACAAGTCACCCAAGTGCAAGTATTCACACAAAAAAAAACGTGCCTCAGGATGCGATCTGTCGCAAGATCCTTTCTTTTTTTACACTTGATCTAAGCCAAAAGGCCTAGAGGGGATAACCGGGAAAGGGGTGGACCCAACCATGTCCCCTTCATGAGCACTCACATTACTCATAGGAATGGAAGGAAGGCTGGCAGCCAACCAGCCTCCCATACACTCTCTGGGTGGGTGGCAGTCAGCCACCCATACATACATACAGCACAGGCTAAACCCACATCATCACTTAAAAAAAAGGACAGGCGACCATTGCACTCTGATGGAGCATTTAGCAATGCAATCCATAGCCTGGCTTTTGCCTGAACCCCCATCACTCCTCCTCTTGCATATAAGACAATATTTCAGATCTGCATATGAAAACAACACGCCTACCTTTGTTGCACATAGCTGCCTGCCTGTCTCTAGTTACCCCACTGGCTGTAGCTGCGTCCCTTCCGACATGGAATAACACCAACTGTAACGATAAACTGAAAATTAACAGTATAAACCTGCATCATTTTGGACTCTGGTATTTGCTGAATCCGGGTGACCTGACAATCGATGGTGGTGCCGCTGGTGATTCTGGCCTTCTTGGAATCTGTTGGGCCTATGTGTTAGCTCACACATCACTTGGGTATCCATGGTAACTACCACAACATGGTCATCTGCAGTTTACATCTAGCCCGTGGCATTGAATGGCATTTTAAAAGTGCTAAGGGTCCTGGTGCAATAATCCTCCCATGAGGATCAGCCTCAACGGCTTTGTAGATTGCACTCATGTCAGCAACTCCATATACATTTTTTTTTCTTCATGCTTCTTTCTTCATCCTTTTTTCTTTCTGTCATTCAGACTTTCATTCATTCGATCTCTCTCACTCACTTGCTTTAACTCATTTGTTCTCACTCACTCACTCACTCACTCAATCACTCACTCACTCATTCACTCTCACTCACTCTCACTCTCTCACTCACTCGCTCACTAAGTCAGTCTCTCTCTCTCTCTCTCTCTTTTCTTTTTATATATATTTTTTTCCGTCTTCTTCTTCTTCTTCTTCTTCTTCTTCAGACCCTGTCATAGCACTAATGCCTTTCCAATACCACCAGCAGATGGAGACACTCCATTGCAACATTGGTTGTGAGCAGCAGTTTCTAAAAACAAATGCCTCATGGCGGATTTCCCATCCATCAATGGATGGTAAATTTTGTTTTTATCATTCACTGACCACAGATACCAATGCATGGTCAAGCAACAGCAATGACACACCCTTGTGTATAGGCATGAGACCCTCACGTCATTTAACAGGATTCAGCACCACCCACAAGACAGCTACCTGTCATGTCATGTCAAACCTGCACAGGTGTGCTAGATTATTATTATTTAGTTTTATTTTATTTTTTTACACCAATCAGTGTGCAAACATGGTCATTAAAACGCTAAATGAATAGACGTTCATAAACCAGTCAGTGCAACTCATCATTTTGGTCTCCAATTCTCAAACTCAAATTCTCACCCACGGAGGATTAAATGAGAATCTTTCTTGTTTAACACTGGAATGGGGTGGTGCACTGTTCACTACCCGAATATACTGCCACATCGGGTCAATGCATAGGGCGACAGAAGCAAGCTTCCAAATCAGCTCCCTTTCTCAAAAATCCATTTAATTTATGGTCCCCAGATAGGGAACGTATGTATCAGTATGTGCTCACAAGTCACCCAAGTGCAAGTATTCACACAAAAAAAAACGTGCCTCAGGATGCGATCTGTCGCAAGATCCTTTCTTTTTTTACACTTGATCTAAGCCAAAAGGCCTAGAGGGGATAACCGGGAAAGGGGTGGACCCAACCATGTCCCCTTCATGAGGAGCACTCACATTACTCATAGGAATGGAAGGAAGGCTGGCAGCCAACCAGCCTCCCATACACTCTCTGGGTGGGTGGCAGTCAGCCACCCATACATACATACAGCACAGGCTAAACCCACATCATCACTTAAAAAAAGGACAGGCGACCATTGCACTCTGATGGAGCATTTAGCAATGCAATCCATAGCCTGGCTTTTGCCTGAACCCCCATCACTCCTCCTCTTGCATATAAGACAATATTTCAGATCTGCATATGAAAACAACACGCCTACCTTTGTTGCACATAGCTGCCTGCCTGTCTCTAGTTACCCCACTGGCTGTAGCTGCGTCCCTTCCGACATGGAATAACACCAACTGTAACGATAAACTGAAAATTAACAGTATAAACCTGCATCATTTTGGACTCTGGTATTTGCTGAATCCGGGTGACCTGACAATCGATGGTGGTGCCGCTGGTGATTCTGGCCTTCTTGGAATCTGTTGGGCCTATGTGTTAGCTCACACATCACTTGGGTATCCATGGTAACTACCACAACATGGTCATCTGCAGTTTACATCTAGCCCGTGGCATTGAATGGCATTTTAAAAGTGCTAAGGGTCCTGGTGCAATAATCCTCCCATGAGGATCAGCCTCAACGGCTTTGTAGATTGCACTCATGTCAGCAACTCCATATACATTTTTTTTTCTTCATGCTTCTTTCTTCATCCTTTTTTCTTTCTGTCATTCAGACTTTCATTCATTCGATCTCTCTCACTCACTTGCTTTAACTCATTTGTTCTCACTCACTCACTCACTCACTCAATCACTCACTCACTCATTCACTCTCACTCACTCTCACTCTCTCACTCACTCGCTCACTAAGTCAGTCTCTCTCTCTCTCTCTCTCTTTTTCTTTTTATATATATTTTTTTCCGTCTTCTTCTTCTTCTTCTTCTTCTTCTTCTTCAGACCCTGTCATAGCACTAATGCCTTTCCAATACCACCAGCAGATGGAGACACTCCATTGCAACATTGGTTGTGAGCAGCAGTTTCTAAAAACAAATGCCTCATGGCGGATTTCCCATCCATCAATGGATGGTAAATTTTGTTTTTATCATTCACTGACCACAGATACCAATGCATGGTCAAGCAACAGCAATGACACACCCTTGTGTATAGGCATGAGACCCTCACGTCATTTAACAGGATTCAGCACCACCCACAAGACAGCTACCTGTCATGTCATGTCAAACCTGCACAGGTGTGCTAGATTATTATTATTTAGTTTTATTTTATTTTTTTACACCAATCAGTGTGCAAACATGGTCATTAAAACGCTAAATGAATAGACGTTCATAAACCAGTCAGTGCAACTCATCATTTTGGTCTCCAATTCTCAAACTCAAATTCTCACCCACGGAGGATTAAATGAGAATCTTTCTTGTTTAACACTGGAATGGGGTGGTGCACTGTTCACTACCCGAATATACTGCCACATCGGGTCAATGCATAGGGCGACAGAAGCAAGCTTCCAAATCAGCTCCCTTTCTCAAAAATCCATTTAATTTATGGTCCCCAGATAGGGAACGTATGTATCAGTATGTGCTCACAAGTCACCCAAGTGCAAGTATTCACACAAAAAAAAACGTGCCTCAGGATGCGATCTGTCGCAAGATCCTTTCTTTTTTTACACTTGATCTAAGCCAAAAGGCCTAGAGGGGATAACCGGGAAAGGGGTGGACCCAACCATGTCCCCTTCATGAGCACTCACATTACTCATAGGAATGGAAGGAAGGCTGGCAGCCAACCAGCCTCCCATACACTCTCTGGGTGGGTGGCAGTCAGCCACCCATACATACATACAGCACAGGCTAAACCCACATCATCACTTAAAAAAAGGACAGGCGACCATTGCACTCTGATGGAGCATTTAGCAATGCAATCCATAGCCTGGCTTTTGCCTGAACCCCCATCACTCCTCCTCTTGCATATAAGACAATATTTCAGATCTGCATATGAAAACAACACGCCTACCTTTGTTGCACATAGCTGCCTGCCTGTCTCTAGTTACCCCACTGGCTGTAGCTGCGTCCCTTCCGACATGGAATAACACCAACTGTAACGATAAACTGAAAATTAACAGTATAAACCTGCATCATTTTGGACTCTGGTATTTGCTGAATCCGGGTGACCTGACAATCGATGGTGGTGCCGCTGGTGATTCTGGCCTTCTTGGAATCTGTTGGGCCTATGTGTTAGCTCACACATCACTTGGGTATCCATGGTAACTACCACAACATGGTCATCTGCAGTTTACATCTAGCCCGTGGCATTGAATGGCATTTTAAAAGTGCTAAGGGTCCTGGTGCAATAATCCTCCCATGAGGATCAGCCTCAACGGCTTTGTAGATTGCACTCATGTCAGCAACTCCATATACATTTTTTTTTCTTCATGCTTCTTTCTTCATCCTTTTTTCTTTCTGTCATTCAGACTTTCATTCATTCGATCTCTCTCACTCACTTGCTTTAACTCATTTGTTCTCACTCACTCACTCACTCACTCAATCACTCACTCACTCATTCACTCTCACTCACTCTCACTCTCTCACTCACTCGCTCACTAAGTCAGTCTCTCTCTCTCTCTCTCTCTTTTTCTTTTTATATATATTTTTTTCCGTCTTCTTCTTCTTCTTCTTCTTCTTCTTCTTCAGACCCTGTCATAGCACTAATGCCTTTCCAATACCACCAGCAGATGGAGACACTCCATTGCAACATTGGTTGTGAGCAGCAGTTTCTAAAAACAAATGCCTCATGGCGGATTTCCCATCCATCAATGGATGGTAAATTTTGTTTTTATCATTCACTGACCACAGATACCAATGCATGGTCAAGCAACAGCAATGACACACCCTTGTGTATAGGCATGAGACCCTCACGTCATTTAACAGGATTCAGCACCACCCACAAGACAGCTACCTGTCATGTCATGTCAAACCTGCACAGGTGTGCTAGATTATTATTATTTAGTTTTATTTTATTTTTTTACACCAATCAGTGTGCAAACATGGTCATTAAAACGCTAAATGAATAGACGTTCATAAACCAGTCAGTGCAACTCATCATTTTGGTCTCCAATTCTCAAACTCAAATTCTCACCCACGGAGGATTAAATGAGAATCTTTCTTGTTTAACACTGGAATGGGGTGGTGCACTGTTCACTACCCGAATATACTGCCACATCGGGTCAATGCATAGGGCGACAGAAGCAAGCTTCCAAATCAGCTCCCTTTCTCAAAAATCCATTTAATTTATGGTCCCCAGATAGGGAACGTATGTATCAGTATGTGCTCACAAGTCACCCAAGTGCAAGTATTCACACAAAAAAAAACGTGCCTCAGGATGCGATCTGTCGCAAGATCCTTTCTTTTTTTACACTTGATCTAAGCCAAAAGGCCTAGAGGGGATAACCGGGAAAGGGGTGGACCCAACCATGTCCCCTTCATGAGCACTCACATTACTCATAGGAATGGAAGGAAGGCTGGCAGCCAACCAGCCTCCCATACACTCTCTGGGTGGGTGGCAGTCAGCCACCCATACATACATACAGCACAGGCTAAACCCACATCATCACTTAAAAAAAGGACAGGCGACCATTGCACTCTGATGGAGCATTTAGCAATGCAATCCATAGCCTGGCTTTTGCCTGAACCCCCATCACTCCTCCTCTTGCATATAAGACAATATTTCAGATCTGCATATGAAAACAACACGCCTACCTTTGTTGCACATAGCTGCCTGCCTGTCTCTAGTTACCCCACTGGCTGTAGCTGCGTCCCTTCCGACATGGAATAACACCAACTGTAACGATAAACTGAAAATTAACAGTATAAACCTGCATCATTTTGGACTCTGGTATTTGCTGAATCCGGGTGACCTGACAATCGATGGTGGTGCCGCTGGTGATTCTGGCCTTCTTGGAATCTGTTGGGCCTATGTGTTAGCTCACACATCACTTGGGTATCCATGGTAACTACCACAACATGGTCATCTGCAGTTTACATCTAGCCCGTGGCATTGAATGGCATTTTAAAAGTGCTAAGGGTCCTGGTGCAATAATCCTCCCATGAGGATCAGCCTCAACGGCTTTGTAGATTGCACTCATGTCAGCAACTCCATATACATTTTTTTTTCTTCATGCTTCTTTCTTCATCCTTTTTTCTTTCTGTCATTCAGACTTTCATTCATTCGATCTCTCTCACTCACTTGCTTTAACTCATTTGTTCTCACTCACTCACTCACTCACTCAATCACTCACTCACTCATTCACTCTCACTCACTCTCACTCTCTCACTCACTCGCTCACTAAGTCAGTCTCTCTCTCTCTCTCTCTCTCTCTTTTTCTTTTTATATATATTTTTTTCCGTCTTCTTCTTCTTCTTCTTCTTCTTCTTCAGACCCTGTCATAGCACTAATGCCTTTCCAATACCACCAGCAGATGGAGACACTCCATTGCAACATTGGTTGTGAGCAGCAGTTTCTAAAAACAAATGCCTCATGGCGGATTTCCCATCCATCAATGGATGGTAAATTTTGTTTTTATCATTCACTGACCACAGATACCAATGCATGGTCAAGCAACAGCAATGACACACCCTTGTGTATAGGCATGAGACCCTCACGTCATTTAACAGGATTCAGCACCACCCACAAGACAGCTACCTGTCATGTCATGTCAAACCTGCACAGGTGTGCTAGATTATTATTATTTAGTTTTATTTTATTTTTTTACACCAATCAGTGTGCAAACATGGTCATTAAAACGCTAAATGAATAGACGTTCATAAACCAGTCAGTGCAACTCATCATTTTGGTCTCCAATTCTCAAACTCAAATTCTCACCCACGGAGGATTAAATGAGAATCTTTCTTGTTTAACACTGGAATGGGGTGGTGCACTGTTCACTACCCGAATATACTGCCACATCGGGTCAATGCATAGGGCGACAGAAGCAAGCTTCCAAATCAGCTCCCTTTCTCAAAAATCCATTTAATTTATGGTCCCCAGATAGGGAACGTATGTATCAGTATGTGCTCACAAGTCACCCAAGTGCAAGTATTCACACAAAAAAAAACGTGCCTCAGGATGCGATCTGTCGCAAGATCCTTTCTTTTTTTACACTTGATCTAAGCCAAAAGGCCTAGAGGGGATAACCGGGAAAGGGGTGGACCCAACCATGTCCCCTTCATGAGCACTCACATTACTCATAGGAATGGAAGGAAGGCTGGCAGCCAACCAGCCTCCCATACACTCTCTGGGTGGGTGGCAGTCAGCCACCCATACATACATACAGCACAGGCTAAACCCACATCATCACTTAAAAAAAGGACAGGCGACCATTGCACTCTGATGGAGCATTTAGCAATGCAATCCATAGCCTGGCTTTTGCCTGAACCCCCATCACTCCTCCTCTTGCATATAAGACAATATTTCAGATCTGCATATGAAAACAACACGCCTACCTTTGTTGCACATAGCTGCCTGCCTGTCTCTAGTTACCCCACTGGCTGTAGCTGCGTCCCTTCCGACATGGAATAACACCAACTGTAACGATAAACTGAAAATTAACAGTATAAACCTGCATCATTTTGGACTCTGGTATTTGCTGAATCCGGGTGACCTGACAATCGATGGTGGTGCCGCTGGTGATTCTGGCCTTCTTGGAATCTGTTGGGCCTATGTGTTAGCTCACACATCACTTGGGTATCCATGGTAACTACCACAACATGGTCATCTGCAGTTTACATCTAGCCCGTGGCATTGAATGGCATTTTAAAAGTGCTAAGGGTCCTGGTGCAATAATCCTCCCATGAGGATCAGCCTCAACGGCTTTGTAGATTGCACTCATGTCAGCAACTCCATATACATTTTTTTTTCTTCATGCTTCTTTCTTCATCCTTTTTTCTTTCTGTCATTCAGACTTTCATTCATTCGATCTCTCTCACTCACTTGCTTTAACTCATTTGTTCTCACTCACTCACTCACTCACTCAATCACTCACTCACTCATTCACTCTCACTCACTCTCACTCTCTCACTCACTCGCTCACTAAGTCAGTCTCTCTCTCTCTCTCTCTCTTTTTCTTTTTCTTTTTATATATATTTTTTTCCGTCTTCTTCTTCTTCTTCTTCTTCTTCAGACCCTGTCATAGCACTAATGCCTTTCCAATACCACCAGCAGATGGAGACACTCCATTGCAACATTGGTTGTGAGCAGCAGTTTCTAAAAACAAATGCCTCATGGCGGATTTCCCATCCATCAATGGATGGTAAATTTTGTTTTTATCATTCACTGACCACAGATACCAATGCATGGTCAAGCAACAGCAATGACACACCCTTGTGTATAGGCATGAGACCCTCACGTCATTTAACAGGATTCAGCACCACCCACAAGACAGCTACCTGTCATGTCATGTCAAACCTGCACAGGTGTGCTAGATTATTATTATTTAGTTTTATTTTATTTTTTTACACCAATCAGTGTGCAAACATGGTCATTAAAACGCTAAATGAATAGACGTTCATAAACCAGTCAGTGCAACTCATCATTTTGGTCTCCAATTCTCAAACTCAAATTCTCACCCACGGAGGATTAAATGAGAATCTTTCTTGTTTAACACTGGAATGGGGTGGTGCACTGTTCACTACCCGAATATACTGCCACATCGGGTCAATGCATAGGGCGACAGAAGCAAGCTTCCAAATCAGCTCCCTTTCTCAAAAATCCATTTAATTTATGGTCCCCAGATAGGGAACGTATGTATCAGTATGTGCTCACAAGTCACCCAAGTGCAAGTATTCACACAAAAAAAAACGTGCCTCAGGATGCGATCTGTCGCAAGATCCTTTCTTTTTTTACACTTGATCTAAGCCAAAAGGCCTAGAGGGGATAACCGGGAAAGGGGTGGACCCAACCATGTCCCCTTCATGAGCACTCACATTACTCATAGGAATGGAAGGAAGGCTGGCAGCCAACCAGCCTCCCATACACTCTCTGGGTGGGTGGCAGTCAGCCACCCATACATACATACAGCACAGGCTAAACCCACATCATCACTTAAAAAAAGGACAGGCGACCATTGCACTCTGATGGAGCATTTAGCAATGCAATCCATAGCCTGGCTTTTGCCTGAACCCCCATCACTCCTCCTCTTGCATATAAGACAATATTTCAGATCTGCATATGAAAACAACACGCCTACCTTTGTTGCACATAGCTGCCTGCCTGTCTCTAGTTACCCCACTGGCTGTAGCTGCGTCCCTTCCGACATGGAATAACACCAACTGTAACGATAAACTGAAAATTAACAGTATAAACCTGCATCATTTTGGACTCTGGTATTTGCTGAATCCGGGTGACCTGACAATCGATGGTGGTGCCGCTGGTGATTCTGGCCTTCTTGGAATCTGTTGGGCCTATGTGTTAGCTCACACATCACTTGGGTATCCATGGTAACTACCACAACATGGTCATCTGCAGTTTACATCTAGCCCGTGGCATTGAATGGCATTTTAAAAGTGCTAAGGGTCCTGGTGCAATAATCCTCCCATGAGGATCAGCCTCAACGGCTTTGTAGATTGCACTCATGTCAGCAACTCCATATACATTTTTTTTTCTTCATGCTTCTTTCTTCATCCTTTTTTCTTTCTGTCATTCAGACTTTCATTCATTCGATCTCTCTCACTCACTTGCTTTAACTCATTTGTTCTCACTCACTCACTCACTCACTCAATCACTCACTCACTCATTCACTCTCACTCACTCTCACTCTCTCACTCACTCGCTCACTAAGTCAGTCTCTCTCTCTCTCTCTCTCTTTTTCTTTTTATATATATTTTTTTCCGTCTTCTTCTTCTTCTTCTTCTTCTTCAGACCCTGTCATAGCACTAATGCCTTTCCAATACCACCAGCAGATGGAGACACTCCATTGCAACATTGGTTGTGAGCAGCAGTTTCTAAAAACAAATGCCTCATGGCGGATTTCCCATCCATCAATGGATGGTAAATTTTGTTTTTATCATTCACTGACCACAGATACCAATGCATGGTCAAGCAACAGCAATGACACACCCTTGTGTATAGGCATGAGACCCTCACGTCATTTAACAGGATTCAGCACCACCCACAAGACAGCTACCTGTCATGTCATGTCAAACCTGCACAGGTGTGCTAGATTATTATTATTTAGTTTTATTTTATTTTTTTACACCAATCAGTGTGCAAACATGGTCATTAAAACGCTAAATGAATAGACGTTCATAAACCAGTCAGTGCAACTCATCATTTTGGTCTCCAATTCTCAAACTCAAATTCTCACCCACGGAGGATTAAATGAGAATCTTTCTTGTTTAACACTGGAATGGGGTGGTGCACTGTTCACTACCCGAATATACTGCCACATCGGGTCAATGCATAGGGCGACAGAAGCAAGCTTCCAAATCAGCTCCCTTTCTCAAAAATCCATTTAATTTATGGTCCCCAGATAGGGAACGTATGTATCAGTATGTGCTCACAAGTCACCCAAGTGCAAGTATTCACACAAAAAAAAACGTGCCTCAGGATGCGATCTGTCGCAAGATCCTTTCTTTTTTTACACTTGATCTAAGCCAAAAGGCCTAGAGAGGATAACCGGGAAAGGGGTGGACCCAACCATGTCCCCTTCATGAGCACTCACATTACTCATAGGAATGGAAGGAAGGCTGGCAGCCAACCAGCCTCCCATACACTCTCTGGGTGGGTGGCAGTCAGCCACCCATACATACATACAGCACAGGCTAAACCCACATCATCACTTAAAAAAAGGACAGGCGACCATTGCACTCTGATGGAGCATTTAGCAATGCAATCCATAGCCTGGCTTTTGCCTGAACCCCCATCACTCCTCCTCTTGCATATAAGACAATATTTCAGATCTGCATATGAAAACAACACGCCTACCTTTGTTGCACATAGCTGCCTGCCTGTCTCTAGTTACCCCACTGGCTGTAGCTGCGTCCCTTCCGACATGGAATAACACCAACTGTAACGATAAACTGAAAATTAACAGTATAAACCTGCATCATTTTGGACTCTGGTATTTGCTGAATCCGGGTGACCTGACAATCGATGGTGGTGCCGCTGGTGATTCTGGCCTTCTTGGAATCTGTTGGGCCTATGTGTTAGCTCACACATCACTTGGGTATCCATGGTAACTACCACAACATGGTCATCTGCAGTTTACATCTAGCCCGTGGCATTGAATGGCATTTTAAAAGTGCTAAGGGTCCTGGTGCAATAATCCTCCCATGAGGATCAGCCTCAACGGCTTTGTAGATTGCACTCATGTCAGCAACTCCATATACATTTTTTTTTCTTCATGCTTCTTTCTTCATCCTTTTTTCTTTCTGTCATTCAGACTTTCATTCATTCGATCTCTCTCACTCACTTGCTTTAACTCATTTGTTCTCACTCACTCACTCACTCACTCAATCACTCACTCACTCATTCACTCTCACTCACTCTCACTCTCTCACTCACTCGCTCACTAAGTCAGTCTCTCTCTCTCTCTCTCTCTTTTTCTTTTTATATATATTTTTTTCCGTCTTCTTCTTCTTCTTCTTCTTCTTCTTCTTCAGACCCTGTCATAGCACTAATGCCTTTCCAATACCACCAGCAGATGGAGACACTCCATTGCAACATTGGTTGTGAGCAGCAGTTTCTAAAAACAAATGACTCATGGCGGATTTCCCATCCATCAATGGATGGTAAATTTTGTTTTTATCATTCACTGACCACAGATACCAATGCATGGTCAAGCAACAGCAATGACACACCCTTGTGTATAGGCATGAGACCCTCACGTCATTTAACAGGATTCAGCACCACCCACAAGACAGCTACCTGTCATGTCATGTCAAACCTGCACAGGTGTGCTAGATTATTATTATTTAGTTTTATTTTATTTTTTTACACCAATCAGTGTGCAAACATGGTCATTAAAACGCTAAATGAATAGACGTTCATAAACCAGTCAGTGCAACTCATCATTTTGGTCTCCAATTCTCAAACTCAAATTCTCACCCACGGAGGATTAAATGAGAATCTTTCTTGTTTAACACTGGAATGGGGTGGTGCACTGTTCACTACCCGAATATACTGCCACATCGGGTCAATGCATAGGGCGACAGAAGCAAGCTTCCAAATCAGCTCCCTTTCTCAAAAATCCATTTAATTTATGGTCCCCAGATAGGGAACGTATGTATCAGTATGTGCTCACAAGTCACCCAAGTGCAAGTATTCACACAAAAAAAAACGTGCCTCAGGATGCGATCTGTCGCAAGATCCTTTCTTTTTTTACACTTGATCTAAGCCAAAAGGCCTAGAGGGGATAACCGGGAAAGGGGTGGACCCAACCATGTCCCCTTCATGAGCACTCACATTACTCATAGGAATGGAAGGAAGGCTGGCAGCCAACCAGCCTCCCATACACTCTCTGGGTGGGTGGCAGTCAGCCACCCATACATACATACAGCACAGGCTAAACCCACATCATCACTTAAAAAAAGGACAGGCGACCATTGCACTCTGATGGAGCATTTAGCAATGCAATCCATAGCCTGGCTTTTGCCTGAACCCCCATCACTCCTCCTCTTGCATATAAGACAATATTTCAGATCTGCATATGAAAACAACACGCCTACCTTTGTTGCACATAGCTGCCTGCCTGTCTCTAGTTACCCCACTGGCTGTAGCTGCGTCCCTTCCGACATGGAATAACACCAACTGTAACGATAAACTGAAAATTAACAGTATAAACCTGCATCATTTTGGACTCTGGTATTTGCTGAATCCGGGTGACCTGACAATCGATGGTGGTGCCGCTGGTGATTCTGGCCTTCTTGGAATCTGTTGGGCCTATGTGTTAGCTCACACATCACTTGGGTATCCATGGTAACTACCACAACATGGTCATCTGCAGTTTACATCTAGCCCGTGGCATTGAATGGCATTTTAAAAGTGCTAAGGGTCCTGGTGCAATAATCCTCCCATGAGGATCAGCCTCAACGGCTTTGTAGATTGCACTCATGTCAGCAACTCCATATACATTTTTTTTTCTTCATGCTTCTTTCTTCATCCTTTTTTCTTTCTGTCATTCAGACTTTCATTCATTCGATCTCTCTCACTCACTTGCTTTAACTCATTTGTTCTCACTCACTCACTCACTCACTCAATCACTCACTCACTCATTCACTCTCACTCACTCTCACTCTCTCACTCACTCGCTCACTAAGTCAGTCTCTCTCTCTCTCTCTCTCTTTTTCTTTTTATATATATTTTTTTCCGTCTTCTTCTTCTTCTTCTTCTTCTTCAGACCCTGTCATAGCACTAATGCCTTTCCAATACCACCAGCAGATGGAGACACTCCATTGCAACATTGGTTGTGAGCAGCAGTTTCTAAAAACAAATGCCTCATGGCGGATTTCCCATCCATCAATGGATGGTAAATTTTGTTTTTATCATTCACTGACCACAGATACCAATGCATGGTCAAGCAACAGCAATGACACACCCTTGTGTATAGGCATGAGACCCTCACGTCATTTAACAGGATTCAGCACCACCCACAAGACAGCTACCTGTCATGTCATGTCAAACCTGCACAGGTGTGCTAGATTATTATTATTTAGTTTTATTTTATTTTTTTACACCAATCAGTGTGCAAACATGGTCATTAAAACGCTAAATGAATAGACGTTCATAAACCAGTCAGTGCAACTCATCATTTTGGTCTCCAATTCTCAAACTCAAATTCTCACCCACGGAGGATTAAATGAGAATCTTTCTTGTTTAACACTGGAATGGGGTGGTGCACTGTTCACTACCCGAATATACTGCCACATCGGGTCAATGCATAGGGCGACAGAAGCAAGCTTCCAAATCAGCTCCCTTTCTCAAAAATCCATTTAATTTATGGTCCCCAGATAGGGAACGTATGTATCAGTATGTGCTCACAAGTCACCCAAGTGCAAGTATTCACACAAAAAAAAACGTGCCTCAGGATGCGATCTGTCGCAAGATCCTTTCTTTTTTTACACTTGATCTAAGCCAAAAGGCCTAGAGGGGATAACCGGGAAAGGGGTGGACCCAACCATGTCCCCTTCATGAGCACTCACATTACTCATAGGAATGGAAGGAAGGCTGGCAGCCAACCAGCCTCCCATACACTCTCTGGGTGGGTGGCAGTCAGCCACCCATACATACATACAGCACAGGCTAAACCCACATCATCACTTAAAAAAAGGACAGGCGACCATTGCACTCTGATGGAGCATTTAGCAATGCAATCCATAGCCTGGCTTTTGCCTGAACCCCCATCACTCCTCCTCTTGCATATAAGACAATATTTCAGATCTGCATATGAAAACAACACGCCTACCTTTGTTGCACATAGCTGCCTGCCTGTCTCTAGTTACCCCACTGGCTGTAGCTGCGTCCCTTCCGACATGGAATAACACCAACTGTAACGATAAACTGAAAATTAACAGTATAAACCTGCATCATTTTGGACTCTGGTATTTGCTGAATCCGGGTGACCTGACAATCGATGGTGGTGCCGCTGGTGATTCTGGCCTTCTTGGAATCTGTTGGGCCTATGTGTTAGCTCACACATCACTTGGGTATCCATGGTAACTACCACAACATGGTCATCTGCAGTTTACATCTAGCCCGTGGCATTGAATGGCATTTTAAAAGTGCTAAGGGTCCTGGTGCAATAATCCTCCCATGAGGATCAGCCTCAACGGCTTTGTAGATTGCACTCATGTCAGCAACTCCATATACATTTTTTTTTCTTCATGCTTCTTTCTTCATCCTTTTTTCTTTCTGTCATTCAGACTTTCATTCATTCGATCTCTCTCACTCACTTGCTTTAACTCATTTGTTCTCACTCACTCACTCACTCACTCAATCACTCACTCACTCATTCACTCTCACTCACTCTCACTCTCTCACTCACTCGCTCACTAAGTCAGTCTCTCTCTCTCTCTCTCTCTTTTTCTTTTTATATATATTTTTTTCCGTCTTCTTCTTCTTCTTCTTCTTCTTCAGACCCTGTCATAGCACTAATGCCTTTCCAATACCACCAGCAGATGGAGACACTCCATTGCAACATTGGTTGTGAGCAGCAGTTTCTAAAAACAAATGCCTCATGGCGGATTTCTCCATCAATGGATGGTAAATTTTGTTTTTATCATTCACTGACCACAGATACCAATGCATGGTCAAGCAACAGCAATGACACACCCTTGTGTATAGGCATGAGACCCTCACGTCATTTAACAGGATTCAGCACCACCCACAAGACAGCTACCTGTCATGTCATGTCAAACCTGCACAGGTGTGCTAGATTATTATTATTTAGTTTTATTTTATTTTTTTACACCAATCAGTGTGCAAACATGGTCATTAAAACGCTAAATGAATAGACGTTCATAAACCAGTCAGTGCAACTCATCATTTTGGTCTCCAATTCTCAAACTCAAATTCTCACCCACGGAGGATTAAATGAGAATCTTTCTTGTTTAACACTGGAATGGGGTGGTGCACTGTTCACTACCCGAATATACTGCCACATCGGGTCAATGCATAGGGCGACAGAAGCAAGCTTCCAAATCAGCTCCCTTTCTCAAAAATCCATTTAATTTATGGTCCCCAGATAGGGAACGTATGTATCAGTATGTGCTCACAAGTCACCCAAGTGCAAGTATTCACACAAAAAAAAACGTGCCTCAGGATGCGATCTGTCGCAAGATCCTTTCTTTTTTTACACTTGATCTAAGCCAAAAGGCCTAGAGGGGATAACCGGGAAAGGGGTGGACCCAACCATGTCCCCTTCATGAGCACTCACATTACTCATAGGAATGGAAGGAAGGCTGGCAGCCAACCAGCCTCCCATACACTCTCTGGGTGGGTGGCAGTCAGCCACCCATACATACATACAGCACAGGCTAAACCCACATCATCACTTAAAAAAAGGACAGGCGACCATTGCACTCTGATGGAGCATTTAGCAATGCAATCCATAGCCTGGCTTTTGCCTGAACCCCCATCACTCCTCCTCTTGCATATAAGACAATATTTCAGATCTGCATATGAAAACAACACGCCTACCTTTGTTGCACATAGCTGCCTGCCTGTCTCTAGTTACCCCACTGGCTGTAGCTGCGTCCCTTCCGACATGGAATAACACCAACTGTAACGATAAACTGAAAATTAACAGTATAAACCTGCATCATTTTGGACTCTGGTATTTGCTGAATCCGGGTGACCTGACAATCGATGGTGGTGCCGCTGGTGATTCTGGCCTTCTTGGAATCTGTTGGGCCTATGTGTTAGCTCACACATCACTTGGGTATCCATGGTAACTACCACAACATGGTCATCTGCAGTTTACATCTAGCCCGTGGCATTGAATGGCATTTTAAAAGTGCTAAGGGTCCTGGTGCAATAATCCTCCCATGAGGATCAGCCTCAACGGCTTTGTAGATTGCACTCATGTCAGCAACTCCATATACATTTTTTTTTCTTCATGCTTCTTTCTTCATCCTTTTTTCTTTCTGTCATTCAGACTTTCATTCATTCGATCTCTCTCACTCACTTGCTTTAACTCATTTGTTCTCACTCACTCACTCACTCACTCAATCACTCACTCACTCATTCACTCTCACTCACTCTCACTCTCTCACTCACTCGCTCACTAAGTCAGTCTCTCTCTCTCTCTCTCTCTTTTTCTTTTTATATATATTTTTTTCCGTCTTCTTCTTCTTCTTCTTCTTCTTCTTCTTCTTCTTCAGACCCTGTCATAGCACTAATGCCTTTCCAATACCACCAGCAGATGGAGACACTCCATTGCAACATTGGTTGTGAGCAGCAGTTTCTAAAAACAAATGCCTCATGGCGGATTTCCCATCCATCAATGGATGGTAAATTTTGTTTTTATCATTCACTGACCACAGATACCAATGCATGGTCAAGCAACAGCAATGACACACCCTTGTGTATAGGCATGAGACCCTCACGTCATTTAACAGGATTCAGCACCACCCACAAGACAGCTACCTGTCATGTCATGTCAAACCTGCACAGGTGTGCTAGATTATTATTATTTAGTTTTATTTTATTTTTTTACACCAATCAGTGTGCAAACATGGTCATTAAAACGCTAAATGAATAGACGTTCATAAACCAGTCAGTGCAACTCATCATTTTGGTCTCCAATTCTCAAACTCAAATTCTCACCCACGGAGGATTAAATGAGAATCTTTCTTGTTTAACACTGGAATGGGGTGGTGCACTGTTCACTACCCGAATATACTGCCACATCGGGTCAATGCATAGGGCGACAGAAGCAAGCTTCCAAATCAGCTCCCTTTCTCAAAAATCCATTTAATTTATGGTCCCCAGATAGGGAACGTATGTATCAGTATGTGCTCACAAGTCACCCAAGTGCAAGTATTCACACAAAAAAAAACGTGCCTCAGGATGCGATCTGTCGCAAGATCCTTTCTTTTTTTACACTTGATCTAAGCCAAAAGGCCTAGAGGGGATAACCGGGAAAGGGGTGGACCCAACCATGTCCCCTTCATGAGCACTCACATTACTCATAGGAATGGAAGGAAGGCTGGCAGCCAACCAGCCTCCCATACACTCTCTGGGTGGGTGGCAGTCAGCCACCCATACATACATACAGCACAGGCTAAACCCACATCATCACTTAAAAAAAGGACAGGCGACCATTGCACTCTGATGGAGCATTTAGCAATGCAATCCATAGCCTGGCTTTTGCCTGAACCCCCATCACTCCTCCTCTTGCATATAAGACAATATTTCAGATCTGCATATGAAAACAACACGCCTACCTTTGTTGCACATAGCTGCCTGCCTGTCTCTAGTTACCCCACTGGCTGTAGCTGCGTCCCTTCCGACATGGAATAACACCAACTGTAACGATAAACTGAAAATTAACAGTATAAACCTGCATCATTTTGGACTCTGGTATTTGCTGAATCCGGGTGACCTGACAATCGATGGTGGTGCCGCTGGTGATTCTGGCCTTCTTGGAATCTGTTGGGCCTATGTGTTAGCTCACACATCACTTGGGTATCCATGGTAACTACCACAACATGGTCATCTGCAGTTTACATCTAGCCCGTGGCATTGAATGGCATTTTAAAAGTGCTAAGGGTCCTGGTGCAATAATCCTCCCATGAGGATTAGCCTCAACGGCTTTGTAGATTGCACTCATGTCAGCAACTCCATATACATTTTTTTTTCTTCATGCTTCTTTCTTCATCCTTTTTTCTTTCTGTCATTCAGACTTTCATTCATTCGATCTCTCTCACTCACTTGCTTTAACTCATTTGTTCTCACTCACTCACTCACTCACTCAATCACTCACTCACTCATTCACTCTCACTCACTCTCACTCTCTCACTCACTCGCTCACTAAGTCAGTCTCTCTCTCTCTCTCTCTCTTTTTCTTTTTATATATATTTTTTTCCGTCTTCTTCTTCTTCTTCTTCTTCTTCTTCTTCTTCAGACCCTGTCATAGCACTAATGCCTTTCCAATACCACCAGCAGATGGAGACACTCCATTGCAACATTGGTTGTGAGCAGCAGTTTCTAAAAACAAATGCCTCATGGCGGATTTCCCATCCATCAATGGATGGTAAATTTTGTTTTTATCATTCACTGACCACAGATACCAATGCATGGTCAAGCAACAGCAATGACACACCCTTGTGTATAGGCATGAGACCCTCACGTCATTTAACAGGATTCAGCACCACCCACAAGACAGCTACCTGTCATGTCATGTCAAACCTGCACAGGTGTGCTAGATTATTATTATTTAGTTTTATTTTATTTTTTTACACCAATCAGTGTGCAAACATGGTCATTAAAACGCTAAATGAATAGACGTTCATAAACCAGTCAGTGCAACTCATCATTTTGGTCTCCAATTCTCAAACTCAAATTCTCACCCACGGAGGATTAAATGAGAATCTTTCTTGTTTAACACTGGAATGGGGTGGTGCACTGTTCACTACCCGAATATACTGCCACATCGGGTCAATGCATAGGGCGACAGAAGCAAGCTTCCAAATCAGCTCCCTTTCTCAAAAATCCATTTAATTTATGGTCCCCAGATAGGGAACGTATGTATCAGTATGTGCTCACAAGTCACCCAAGTGCAAGTATTCACACAAAAAAAAACGTGCCTCAGGATGCGATCTGTCGCAAGATCCTTTCTTTTTTTACACTTGATCTAAGCCAAAAGGCCTAGAGGGGATAACCGGGAAAGGGGTGGACCCAACCATGTCCCCTTCATGAGCACTCACATTACTCATAGGAATGGAAGGAAGGCTGGCAGCCAACCAGCCTCCCATACACTCTCTGGGTGGGTGGCAGTCAGCCACCCATACATACATACAGCACAGGCTAAACCCACATCATCACTTAAAAAAAGGACAGGCGACCATTGCACTCTGATGGAGCATTTAGCAATGCAATCCATAGCCTGGCTTTTGCCTGAACCCCCATCACTCCTCCTCTTGCATATAAGACAATATTTCAGATCTGCATATGAAAACAACACGCCTACCTTTGTTGCACATAGCTGCCTGCCTGTCTCTAGTTACCCCACTGGCTGTAGCTGCGTCCCTTCCGACATGGAATAACACCAACTGTAACGATAAACTGAAAATTAACAGTATAAACCTGCATCATTTTGGACTCTGGTATTTGCTGAATCCGGGTGACCTGACAATCGATGGTGGTGCCGCTGGTGATTCTGGCCTTCTTGGAATCTGTTGGGCCTATGTGTTAGCTCACACATCACTTGGGTATCCATGGTAACTACCACAACATGGTCATCTGCAGTTTACATCTAGCCCGTGGCATTGAATGGCATTTTAAAAGTGCTAAGGGTCCTGGTGCAATAATCCTCCCATGAGGATCAGCCTCAACGGCTTTGTAGATTGCACTCATGTCAGCAACTCCATATACATTTTTTTTTCTTCATGCTTCTTTCTTCATCCTTTTTTCTTTCTGTCATTCAGACTTTCATTCATTCGATCTCTCTCACTCACTTGCTTTAACTCATTTGTTCTCACTCACTCACTCACTCACTCAATCACTCACTCACTCATTCACTCTCACTCACTCTCACTCTCTCACTCACTCGCTCACTAAGTCAGTCTCTCTCTCTCTCTCTCTCTTTTTCTTTTTATATATATTTTTTTCCGTCTTCTTCTTCTTCTTCTTCTTCTTCAGACCCTGTCATAGCACTAATGCCTTTCCAATACCACCAGCAGATGGAGACACTCCATTGCAACATTGGTTGTGAGCAGCAGTTTCTAAAAACAAATGCCTCATGGCGGATTTCCCATCCATCAATGGATGGTAAATTTTGTTTTTATCATTCACTGACCACAGATACCAATGCATGGTCAAGCAACAGCAATGACACACCCTTGTGTATAGGCATGAGACCCTCACGTCATTTAACAGGATTCAGCACCACCCACAAGACAGCTACCTGTCATGTCATGTCAAACCTGCACAGGTGTGCTAGATTATTATTATTTAGTTTTATTTTATTTTTTTACACCAATCAGTGTGCAAACATGGTCATTAAAACGCTAAATGAATAGACGTTCATAAACCAGTCAGTGCAACTCATCATTTTGGTCTCCAATTCTCAAACTCAAATTCTCACCCACGGAGGATTAAATGAGAATCTTTCTTGTTTAACACTGGAATGGGGTGGTGCACTGTTCACTACCCGAATATACTGCCACATCGGGTCAATGCATAGGGCGACAGAAGCAAGCTTCCAAATCAGCTCCCTTTCTCAAAAATCCATTTAATTTATGGTCCCCAGATAGGGAACGTATGTATCAGTATGTGCTCACAAGTCACCCAAGTGCAAGTATTCACACAAAAAAAAACGTGCCTCAGGATGCGATCTGTCGCAAGATCCTTTCTTTTTTTACACTTGATCTAAGCCAAAAGGCCTAGAGGGGATAACCGGGAAAGGGGTGGACCCAACCATGTCCCCTTCATGAGCACTCACATTACTCATAGGAATGGAAGGAAGGCTGGCAGCCAACCAGCCTCCCATACACTCTCTGGGTGGGTGGCAGTCAGCCACCCATACATACATACAGCACAGGCTAAACCCACATCATCACTTAAAAAAAGGACAGGCGACCATTGCACTCTGATGGAGCATTTAGCAATGCAATCCATAGCCTGGCTTTTGCCTGAACCCCCATCACTCCTCCTCTTGCATATAAGACAATATTTCAGATCTGCATATGAAAACAACACGCCTACCTTTGTTGCACATAGCTGCCTGCCTGTCTCTAGTTACCCCACTGGCTGTAGCTGCGTCCCTTCCGACATGGAATAACACCAACTGTAACGATAAACTGAAAATTAACAGTATAAACCTGCATCATTTTGGACTCTGGTATTTGCTGAATCCGGGTGACCTGACAATCGATGGTGGTGCCGCTGGTGATTCTGGCCTTCTTGGAATCTGTTGGGCCTATGTGTTAGCTCACACATCACTTGGGTATCCATGGTAACTACCACAACATGGTCATCTGCAGTTTACATCTAGCCCGTGGCATTGAATGGCATTTTAAAAGTGCTAAGGGTCCTGGTGCAATAATCCTCCCATGAGGATCAGCCTCAACGGCTTTGTAGATTGCACTCATGTCAGCAACTCCATATACATTTTTTTTTCTTCATGCTTCTTTCTTCATCCTTTTTTCTTTCTGTCATTCAGACTTTCATTCATTCGATCTCTCTCACTCACTTGCTTTAACTCATTTGTTCTCACTCACTCACTCACTCACTCAATCACTCACTCACTCATTCACTCTCACTCACTCTCACTCTCTCACTCACTCGCTCACTAAGTCAGTCTCTCTCTCTCTCTCTCTCTTTTTCTTTTTATATATATTTTTTTCCGTCTTCTTCTTCTTCTTCTTCTTCTTCTTCTTCTTCAGACCCTGTCATAGCACTAATGCCTTTCCAATACCACCAGCAGATGGAGACACTCCATTGCAACATTGGTTGTGAGCAGCAGTTTCTAAAAACAAATGCCTCATGGCGGATTTCCCATCCATCAATGGATGGTAAATTTTGTTTTTATCATTCACTGACCACAGATACCAATGCATGGTCAAGCAACAGCAATGACACACCCTTGTGTATAGGCATGAGACCCTCACGTCATTTAACAGGATTCAGCACCACCCACAAGACAGCTACCTGTCATGTCATGTCAAACCTGCACAGGTGTGCTAGATTATTATTATTTAGTTTTATTTTATTTTTTTACACCAATCAGTGTGCAAACATGGTCATTAAAACGCTAAATGAATAGACGTTCATAAACCAGTCAGTGCAACTCATCATTTTGGTCTCCAATTCTCAAACTCAAATTCTCACCCACGGAGGATTAAATGAGAATCTTTCTTGTTTAACACTGGAATGGGGTGGTGCACTGTTCACTACCCGAATATACTGCCACATCGGGTCAATGCATAGGGCGACAGAAGCAAGCTTCCAAATCAGCTCCCTTTCTCAAAAATCCATTTAATTTATGGTCCCCAGATAGGGAACGTATGTATCAGTATGTGCTCACAAGTCACCCAAGTGCAAGTATTCACACAAAAAAAAACGTGCCTCAGGATGCGATCTGTCGCAAGATCCTTTCTTTTTTTACACTTGATCTAAGCCAAAAGGCCTAGAGGGGATAACCGGGAAAGGGGTGGACCCAACCATGTCCCCTTCATGAGCACTCACATTACTCATAGGAATGGAAGGAAGGCTGGCAGCCAACCAGCCTCCCATACACTCTCTGGGTGGGTGGCAGTCAGCCACCCATACATACATACAGCACAGGCTAAACCCACATCATCACTTAAAAAAAGGACAGGCGACCATTGCACTCTGATGGAGCATTTAGCAATGCAATCCATAGCCTGGCTTTTGCCTGAACCCCCATCACTCCTCCTCTTGCATATAAGACAATATTTCAGATCTGCATATGAAAACAACACGCCTACCTTTGTTGCACATAGCTGCCTGCCTGTCTCTAGTTACCCCACTGGCTGTAGCTGCGTCCCTTCCGACATGGAATAACACCAACTGTAACGATAAACTGAAAATTAACAGTATAAACCTGCATCATTTTGGACTCTGGTATTTGCTGAATCCGGGTGACCTGACAATCGATGGTGGTGCCGCTGGTGATTCTGGCCTTCTTGGAATCTGTTGGGCCTATGTGTTAGCTCACACATCACTTGGGTATCCATGGTAACTACCACAACATGGTCATCTGCAGTTTACATCTAGCCCGTGGCATTGAATGGCATTTTAAAAGTGCTAAGGGTCCTGGTGCAATAATCCTCCCATGAGGATCAGCCTCAACGGCTTTGTAGATTGCACTCATGTCAGCAACTCCATATACATTTTTTTTTCTTCATGCTTCTTTCTTCATCCTTTTTTCTTTCTGTCATTCAGACTTTCATTCATTCGATCTCTCTCACTCACTTGCTTTAACTCATTTGTTCTCACTCACTCACTCACTCAATCACTCACTCACTCATTCACTCTCACTCACTCTCACTCTCTCACTCACTCGCTCACTAAGTCAGTCTCTCTCTCTCTCTCTCTCTTTTTCTTTTTATATATATTTTTTTCCGTCTTCTTCTTCTTCTTCTTCTTCTTCAGACCCTGTCATAGCACTAATGCCTTTCCAATACCACCAGCAGATGGAGACACTCCATTGCAACATTGGTTGTGAGCAGCAGTTTCTAAAAACAAATGCCTCATGGCGGATTTCCCATCCATCAATGGATGGTAAATTTTGTTTTTATCATTCACTGACCACAGATACCAATGCATGGTCAAGCAACAGCAATGACACACCCTTGTGTATAGGCATGAGACCCTCACGTCATTTAACAGGATTCAGCACCACCCACAAGACAGCTACCTGTCATGTCATGTCAAACCTGCACAGGTGTGCTAGATTATTATTATTTAGTTTTATTTTATTTTTTTACACCAATCAGTGTGCAAACATGGTCATTAAAACGCTAAATGAATAGACGTTCATAAACCAGTCAGTGCAACTCATCATTTTGGTCTCCAATTCTCAAACTCAAATTCTCACCCACGGAGGATTAAATGAGAATCTTTCTTGTTTAACACTGGAATGGGGTGGTGCACTGTTCACTACCCGAATATACTGCCACATCGGGTCAATGCATAGGGCGACAGAAGCAAGCTTCCAAATCAGCTCCCTTTCTCAAAAATCCATTTAATTTATGGTCCCCAGATAGGGAACGTATGTATCAGTATGTGCTCACAAGTCACCCAAGTGCAAGTATTCACACAAAAAAAAACGTGCCTCAGGATGCGATCTGTCGCAAGATCCTTTCTTTTTTTACACTTGATCTAAGCCAAAAGGCCTAGAGGGGATAACCGGGAAAGGGGTGGACCCAACCATGTCCCCTTCATGAGCACTCACATTACTCATAGGAATGGAAGGAAGGCTGGCAGCCAACCAGCCTCCCATACACTCTCTGGGTGGGTGGCAGTCAGCCACCCATACATACATACAGCACAGGCTAAACCCACATCATCACTTAAAAAAAGGACAGGCGACCATTGCACTCTGATGGAGCATTTAGCAATGCAATCCATAGCCTGGCTTTTGCCTGAACCCCCATCACTCCTCCTCTTGCATATAAGACAATATTTCAGATCTGCATATGAAAACAACACGCCTACCTTTGTTGCACATAGCTGCCTGCCTGTCTCTAGTTACCCCACTGGCTGTAGCTGCGTCCCTTCCGACATGGAATAACACCAACTGTAACGATAAACTGAAAATTAACAGTATAAACCTGCATCATTTTGGACTCTGGTATTTGCTGAATCCGGGTGACCTGACAATCGATGGTGGTGCCGCTGGTGATTCTGGCCTTCTTGGAATCTGTTGGGCCTATGTGTTAGCTCACACATCACTTGGGTATCCATGGTAACTACCACAACATGGTCATCTGCAGTTTACATCTAGCCCGTGGCATTGAATGGCATTTTAAAAGTGCTAAGGGTCCTGGTGCAATAATCCTCCCATGAGGATCAGCCTCAACGGCTTTGTAGATTGCACTCATGTCAGCAACTCCATATACATTTTTTTTTCTTCATGCTTCTTTCTTCATCCTTTTTTCTTTCTGTCATTCAGACTTTCATTCATTCGATCTCTCTCACTCACTTGCTTTAACTCATTTGTTCTCACTCACTCACTCACTCAATCACTCACTCACTCACTCATTCACTCTCACTCACTCTCACTCTCTCACTCACTCGCTCACTAAGTCAGTCTCTCTCTCTCTCTCTCTCTTTTTCTTTTTATATATATTTTTTTCCGTCTTCTTCTTCTTCTTCTTCTTCTTCTTCTTCTTCTTCAGACCCTGTCATAGCACTAATGCCTTTCCAATACCACCAGCAGATGGAGACACTCCATTGCAACATTGGTTGTGAGCAGCAGTTTCTAAAAACAAATGCCTCATGGCGGATTTCCCATCCATCAATGGATGGTAAATTTTGTTTTTATCATTCACTGACCACAGATACCAATGCATGGTCAAGCAACAGCAATGACACACCCTTGTGTATAGGCATGAGACCCTCACGTCATTTAACAGGATTCAGCACCACCCACAAGACAGCTACCTGTCATGTCATGTCAAACCTGCACAGGTGTGCTAGATTATTATTATTTAGTTTTATTTTATTTTTTTACACCAATCAGTGTGCAAACATGGTCATTAAAACGCTAAATGAATAGACGTTCATAAACCAGTCAGTGCAACTCATCATTTTGGTCTCCAATTCTCAAACTCAAATTCTCACCCACGGAGGATTAAATGAGAATCTTTCTTGTTTAACACTGGAATGGGGTGGTGCACTGTTCACTACCCGAATATACTGCCACATCGGGTCAATGCATAGGGCGACAGAAGCAAGCTTCCAAATCAGCTCCCTTTCTCAAAAATCCATTTAATTTATGGTCCCCAGATAGGGAACGTATGTATCAGTATGTGCTCACAAGTCACCCAAGTGCAAGTATTCACACAAAAAAAAACGTGCCTCAGGATGCGATCTGTCGCAAGATCCTTTCTTTTTTTACACTTGATCTAAGCCAAAAGGCCTAGAGGGGATAACCGGGAAAGGGGTGGACCCAACCATGTCCCCTTCATGAGCACTCACATTACTCATAGGAATGGAAGGAAGGCTGGCAGCCAACCAGCCTCCCATACACTCTCTGGGTGGGTGGCAGTCAGCCACCCATACATACATACAGCACAGGCTAAACCCACATCATCACTTAAAAAAAGGACAGGCGACCATTGCACTCTGATGGAGCATTTAGCAATGCAATCCATAGCCTGGCTTTTGCCTGAACCCCCATCACTCCTCCTCTTGCATATAAGACAATATTTCAGATCTGCATATGAAAACA
>NW_026607945.1:12500-100270 GCF_029499605.1 Hyla sarda | reverse complement strand
TTACAAAAAATCCCCTACACAAACATTTTAATAAATAATAAATAAAGTTCCCCTTTTTTTAAACTGTTCTTTGACTTGTTCGACTCATTTATTTATTTCTGTGTGTGAAAATAGAGTTAGCAAAACATGGATGACCAAAGCTGCTCTCCTGCACGATCTGCATAATGTGGTGCAGAGAGAGGCAACTGGTGCTGGCTGGTGCAGTTTATGAGGCAAACGTAGAACACCCAGCAAGTTCCATGCACAAGCCTTTTTCTGATGAATGGGACTCATGCAGGGAACTTGCTAGGGGTCATACGGTTGCAAAGGACCAACTTTTGGGTACATGAACTGTCCCTTAAAGGGGTATAGATATCTTATCCCCTATGTAAAGGATAGGGGATAAGATGTCTGATCAATGGGATCCTGCTGCTGGGACCCCAGCAATCTCCATGCAGCAACCAAAATTCTAAATATTATGTTTAGCTCACTGGTTCCTGTGGTGGGATTCGTGACATCATGCCACACCTTCTTGTGACATCACACCACCTCCCATAGACATAAATGGAAAGGGTGTGGCGTGAGGTCACGACCCGCACCACGAGAACCCAGAGTTCTAAATATATTATTTGGAACGCCGGGTGCTGCATGAAGATTGCGGGGGTCCCAGTGATCAGTCATCTTTTGTCCTATCCTTAAGGTAGGGGATAAGATATCTAGGGGCGGAGTACCACTTTAAGGAATTAGAGAGTGTAGGCATGCCTTACAAGCAGGTAGAAAAAGAACAGCTGGGAGAAATGACAGGACACAAAGCAATATTTGGCTGGGACCGATTTTGGGTGTGTTCTGGCCAATTAAAGGAAAACTATGGCAAAAATTAACTTATCCCCTATCCATGGTTTATGGGATAAGTAGCTGATCGTGGGGGGTCCCCCTGCAATACCTGGGATGAGACCCGTCGCTCAGTGAGAAGCGCTCGCTGCAGACGTCAAATCTCAATTTCCCTGGACCCCCCCCTTCCTTCATGTCCACCACAGACGCCCCCAGACTGCTGTCTCTTACAGAGTTTTATGCCCAGAAATGGTTGGCTACTCACTTTGTCAGTAGATTCTCATCCTAAATATGAAGACAATCGGGGAAATGTACCTGTGGAGAGGAAATGTTGTCCAGTTGCTCTTAGCAACCAATCAGATTACTTCTTTTATTTTTCAGAGGTCTTCTCAAGAATGAAAGAAGCAATCTGATTGGTTGCTATGGGCAACCTGATGAAAACATCTTTTTTTTCTTTAACAACTACAGTACTACAACTCCCATTGTAGTGTGTCTTTTCAACCTGTGCCTCCTCCAACCCTGACCCTTAGGGGGGCATAGACGGACCACACTGGGGGTTGTAGTACTTTCATTTTTACAGTTCCCCTATAACTCTGCAGCTTCGGTAGAAGTATGAGGCTCAGCCTTAGAGTCAGTGTATCTGGCTGCTCCAGTGTTCTTCTCTTTTACAGCCTGGACACTGTTCTCCTCCACACTGGTCCCTGTGGTCCGGTCAGATGGTTCTGGACTGGGGCTGAACGGTTGCTTGAGGGATTTAGTGGCAGATTTTTTTGGGACTTCAGTTGTTGGATGACCTCTCTTCAGTGGCTGCTGATATTCGTAGTGCAGAATTTACAGGTGTTACGTAAAAGGGGTACTACGGGGGAAAACATTATTTTATTTTAGTTTTTTTAAATCAACTGGTGCCAGAAAGTTAAACAGATTTGTAAATTACTTCTTAAAAATCTTAATCCTTACAGTACTTATCAGCTGCCGTATGCTACAGAGGAAGTTGTATAGTTCTTTTCGGTCTGACTACAGTGCTCTATGTGAGTAGGAGCAAATCTCCATAGTAAACTTCTCCTACTCTGGACAGTTCCTGACATGGACAGAGGTGTCAGCAGAGAGCACTTCCTGTGGAACACAGCAGCTGTTGGGTGTGTCTGACTTCCAGAGTTTTCCAGAGAGAGAGGATTGAAGCAGTGTTTCCTACAGCCTTTTCCCCAGGAGGGTGGCAGCTTCCTTGGGAGAGCCTCCTGCTATGGAGCCCCAGACTTCCACCCCTCGAACTAGGACGGCGGGGGGTGGGAGTGAGAGAGCTACGGCCGATTCCCAGGACAGGGTGAGAAGATCCAGCAGGCTCCGCAGTAATGTGGAGCCCACTCCCCCGTCCGTCGCTGGAAACCGCAAGGCGTCCGGTAAGAAGCTTATGGTTATGTCTTCGGGGACTGTGTCTGATACTATGGAACCCCAGCAATGGGGGGTGAAGGGTCCCAGGGAGTCGCTAGCTACTTTCGGTTCCCGCATGCAGGCAAATCTAGTAGAATATGAGTAGCTGGGAAAAAAGCTGAAAATCATAAGGGAAGACCTGAAGTTTGCTCGCTACCAAACAGATAACTCTGCCAAGGCCATGAGGGCAAGGTTCGCTGCCAGGGTGTGTCAGCTGAAGGCAGAGGAGCAGGAGGTGGTGAGAGCCCGAATGCTGATTGTAGAGGGTGCAGGCATGTTTAAAGAAAAATTAAAGAATGAAGACCGCTATAAAACCATGCGTACCCCTGTGAAGGAGGAAGAGGATAGTCAGGGGGAGGAAGAGTGCTTGTGTGTCACGGAGGAGAAGATGGAGGAAGGTGGTGAGGGAGATGGCGGCAGTGAGGGAGATGAGAGTGAGGGGGATGTGTGTGATACCCCGTATACCCCTAAGACCTCTGTCACCCCGAGTGCAGATTACATCAACCCTGCCCAAGTCGCCTTACCAGCCACCTCTGAGGAAAGTGACAGTAGTGATGGCGGTGACAGTGGACTGGTCTGTGGGGGGCTTCTGCGGGCCATAGTGATGCAGGAGTCACCCAACCGTCTGGAAAATTGCAGTTTTGGCCAGGACCTGGGCCCTGAGGGGAGGAAGAGGAAAAAAAAGAAGAAGAAGAAAAAGGCTGAGGAGCAGATAAAGTTTGTTTTCTCTCCAATCCAGCAGTCTGGGCCACCTGAAAAGTTGATTCAGGCTGCTGGGCCTCCCACTCTGCCAGATCCCGCTTCTGCTGTGGAACGGGACCAGCACGGGGGGTACAGTGGTGCATCCAACATGGCCGCAGGTGCTACAGTCACGCGTCCTGCTGGTAGGGAAGAACAGGACGGGCTAATGGTGGGCAATAGTTATGCGGCAGTTTGCAAGGGGAGCGGTTCCCCGAGTATTGTGGGCAATGTTACTAGCCCTGCGGGGCACTTCCCTGAGAGGGGGGGGGAGTGTCCAGGCGCCTGAGGTGTGTGGTGAGATCTTCTGCTCGGGGGGCGGTCCCCTGGGCGCTGCTAGTAGTGTCGGTGCTGCGGGGCACTCCCCTGAGAGAGGGGGGGGAGCGTCCAGGTGTCAGAACCTGCTGCTGAGCCCGTGCGGTTGGGCACAGTGTTTGGCGCGGACACTGCAGGGATCTCCCCTGTGAGAGAGGGGAGTCCCTGCACATCAGTGGCACGAGGAGGGGTGAAGTTGCGCCCGGAGGGGCAGCCTCAGCTTCGGGAGGTGATGTCGGCGGTAACATCTCGAATGGAGGAGGAGTCAGCGTCGCCGACAATGGCAGCCGCCGGTGACTTGAGAATGTACAAAAAGGCCAAGCTAAAGCATGTCCAGGCCAGCCCAGAGGTAGTGGGTGAAGCAGCTGCTGATCCCAAAAATACTGTCAATAAAAGCAATGTTAATACAAGGTGTTTGAAAGATGGGAGTGGTAGTGCTGTGGATGAGAGGGGTGTATGTGGCAGTGGTAGTGGTGCAAATGGGAGGAGTGGTAGTGGTGCAGATGGGAGGATTGGTAGTGGTGCAGATGGGAGGAGTGGAAGTGGTGCAGATGGGTGGAGTGGTAGTGGTGTAGATGGGAGCAGTGGTAGTGGTGTAGATGGGAGGAGTGGTAGTGTTGTGGATGGGAGGAGTGGTAGTGGTGTGAATGAGAGTGGTGATAGTGGAGTGAATGAGAGGAGTGGTAGTGGTGCAGATGGGAGGAGTGGTAGTGGAGTGATTGGGAGGAGTGGCAGTGAAGTGAATAAGAGTGGTGATAGTGGAGTGAAGAGGAGGGGTGGTAGTGGTGTGAATGAGAGGAGTGGTAGTGGTGCAGATGGGAGGAGTAGTGGTGTGAATGAGAGTAGTAGTAGTGGTGTGGATGGTAGGAATAAGAGTGGCTTTTGTGGCAGTACAGGTGGCCTAGGCGGGGATGTAAGGACGGTGTATGGTCCGGCTGCCCCCCCCGGTCGTCAGGAGTTATGCAAGTGTGGCGGCTGGGGGTTCAGTAGGATCTTTACCTCCTGTATCTGGTGAAGGTCAGTTGCAACGGCGCCTCCTGGAGGCACTAAAGAGAGGAGAAAGGACGCTCCAGGTAGAGGGAAAGGAGATGGACCTGTCTTTTTGGGTGGAGAGACATGGTCTGGGAGCGTTCCGAGAGAGGAATGGGTAGGCCGTATGGTCCCTCCAGACACCCGGGCAGGAGGTAGATCGCAGGAATGTGGCCCGTTTGGTCTGGAAAGGCGAAGATGCGTGGTGGTGGTGGAGCTTCTTTTCCAGATGGGTTTCAGGGCTGGGGACATCTTTGACCTGATTCACCCCTTCGGCTCCTCCGAGTTTGACGTCAGCTTTGTTAGGCCGGAAGGACTAGATCTCTTTTGGTCTAATTATGAGCTGATGAAAAACGAGCCCGGATGGCGAGATTTCGCTGTAAAAGCGGTATCTCGCCAGAGTATGGTAAAGAAAGTGACCGTTTTGACCCGTAACGAGTCACTTTCTTGTTATGACAATATGACCTTGCTAGGCAGGTACGGGGAGGTGACGGACGTCCCCCGGAAGATCTTTGACGAGCACAATATATGGTCTGGGGCCTGGACGTTTTCCGTTCGTCTCAGGCGTTCAGGGAACACGGTCACCCACATCCCTTTGGCCGCCTTTCTGGGACGCGACAGGATTCAGATCTTCTACCAGGGGAAGCCGAGGCTGTGTCACAGGTGTGGTGACCAAAACCACTTTAGTGCCAACTGCACTCAGCAGATATGCGCCCTCTGCTGTGGGGTGGGACCTCTGGCGGCCACCTGTGGGCAGATTCGGTGTAACTTGTGTGGTGACCTAGGTCACCCGTTCAGCCGGTGTCCACGCTTGTTCTCTAACACTGTGACCGCCCCGGCTGCGGAGAGCCTAACGGTTGCCCCAGCGGGGGAGGGGACTAGTGGAGGAGAGGGGGCACCAAAGCCAGTGAAGGAAAAACATAAGACCCCCTCTATGCGGAGGCGAGAGGAGAAGCGCAGGTTGGAGAGGGCCCTTGAGAATGCCCAGGTGCCAGGGGTGGCTCGGGGTCCCACTCCAGACACTGGCTCAGAAGGAGGTCAGAATAACTCTGAGGCTTTGGGTGGGGCCGAACTGGATGAGGAGATAGGGAGACTGCGTAGGGAAGAAGGTCAAGATGCTCCTTCCTCCAGTCATGCCTCTGAATCCAAAACTGTGGATGAGCAGGAGAAGGAGGGGCAGACAGTAAATGGTGGCCAGGAAAAGAAGAAGAGGAGGAAGAAGAAGGATAAGAGTAAGGCTGCGCCGTCCTCCTCTTCAGTTGTAGCCTCAGACCATAGAAGGAACAACTCAGTCTCTGACCCTCTGATCGTCCTTTCAAATCGATATGAGGCCCTTGGGGATACCATCTCCCCTCCTCTTCTCGAGGGTCCGGAGGCAGTGCGGCCTCCAGGAGGTGCCGAGCCTCCTTCCTCTGGGGCAGTTTCCTCAGGGGCTGAGGTAACACCAGATGCTGGAGGTAAAGATCCTAGGATGGATATATCCCTGAGTTTAAAAAGAGGCATAGGGTCTTCCTCCGATTCAGATGGGGGTGGAGGGAAGGAGAGGAAGAAGGTTTAAGGGGTGAGGCCATCTAACTCAATCACGTTGGCATCCATTAACTGTGCCAGCATAAAATCAGATACGGCTAGATTCGCAGCCTTTGATTTTCTCGGCCGTGTTGAAGCTGACATTTTCTTTTTACAAGAGACTAGGTTGTCAGATCTAGCCTCCCTGGTAAAAGCCAGAAGAGAGTGGAGGCGCGGTCCCTCCCACTGGTCTCTTGCGGCTGAGCCGTATAGTGGGGTGGCGGTCCTTTTTACTGCTCCTGTTGAATGCAGACGGGTTATTGAGTTAGAAATGGGGAGGTGCCTGATCTTAGATGTCTTCATGAAGGGACAAGAGCTCCGGCTCATTAACATCTACGCCCCGCAAACTAAGCGGGGCCGTAAAGATCTCTTTATGAGGATTAAGCCCTTTCTTTTTACGAGTCGGCAAGTGATCTTTGGAGGGGACTTCAATAATGTCACGAGGTCTCAAGATAGGAGAGGCTCCAATGGTCCGCTGACTTGCGATAGTGTTGCACTGATTAGCATAGCTAGAGAAGCTCGCCTAGAGGACGCCCACATCCGGAGCCCCTCAGGCCACACGGGTTTCCCCTATCATCAAGGTAGTCGCAGGTCTAGGATAGATAGGTTTTATTTAAAGGAGGAAGCCGTAGCTTCCGCAGTGTCCATGGTTGAGGTGGAGTTCTCCGACCACTGTATGATTTTGTTTTCCCTGAATGTTTCAGAGACCCCCCCGGATGGGAAAAGGTTATTGGAAGCTGAATTTGTCCCTCCTGGAGGAAGCGGAGATAAGACAGTCCTTTGAGGATTTTCTTCAGAGTCAGGTACCTTTACTGGGCCTATGTAGTAGTAAGTCAGAGTGGTGGGAGATATTGAAGAAGCGGGTTGAGGGGTTCTTCCGCCAGCTCTCGAGCCTCAGGTCCCTGAACAGGTATCGCCTGTATCAGGGTCTGAGTAGGAAACTCGAGCTTCTTGTCTCGACTGGAGGTAGCCGTGAGGATATCTCCAGAGTGAAATCCTTGCTGATGGGGTGTCAGTACGATAGGCACGCATCTTTGGTTTTTGAGAGGGATTTCGGGAAGTACCGCTCGCCCGACCCTTACACAAACTGTAAGATGTCAGTGAGTAGTAAAGTCATTTCAGGACTGATTGATAGTACAGGATCTCTGAATCGGTCCAGATCAGGGATCTTGGAGGTCGTCAGATCCTTCTACTCGCACCTCTTGGGAAGGAAGGATCTAGATCAAGACAAGATGTCGGCTTTCCTGGCTGAAACCATTCCTGAGCCAGGGGTAGACCCCTCTCTTGATGTTTTGGCAGAAGAAATCAGGGAAGAGGAAGTGAGACTAGCGATCGAGGGGCTCGCCCCTAAGAAGTCGCCAGGTCCGGATGGCTTAACATCCGAGTGGTACAGGACCTTTAAGGAGTCTTTAGCTCCCCTCTTGACTGAGGTATTCAATGAGTGTCTCTCCTCGGGCACTCTGCCGAATTCAATGAGGAGGTCAGCCCTGATTCTTCTGTCAAAGGGTAAAGATCCCAGCCGTATTGAGAATTGGAGGCCCATAGCTTTTCTCAATACGGACAGGAAGCTTCCGGCTAAGATACTGTTTAATCGGCTGGTGAAGTTTGCACCCCGGCTCCTTTTGGGGGCTCAGCACTGCTCTGTTCCAGGCCGAAGCACCTTAAGTGCGGTCCTTAGTGTCAGGGAGGCAGTGGAGCGGAGTAGAGCGGGTTTCTGGAAGGGGTACTTGCTGTCCCTGGATCAGGCCAAAGCGTTTGATCGGGTGAACCACGAGTACCTCTGGTCCGTCCTCCTGAGATATGGCTTACCGAGTACTTTTGTTAATTGGCTTAAGATCTTGTATGCAGGGGCAGAGAGTTTCCCACTGGTGAACGGTTGGTCTGGCCGCTGTTTTGAGGTGGGGTCCGGAGTCCGTCAGGGTTGTCCTTTGAGCCTGCTTTTATACGTGTTTGCGATCGATCCCTTCGTCCGGAGGGTAGATTGTGGGCCGTTGGCGGGAGTCAGGATGAGTCTGGCGGAGCTGGATGTCGCCCAGAGAGTGGTGGCGTACGCTGACGATGTCACTATTTTTGTCTCCTCGCGAGAGGAGGTCGATGTGGTGATGTCGGAAGTGGACCGCTACTCGGAGGCATCTGGGTCTAAGATCAACCGGGATAAGTGTGAGAGTCTCTGGCTGGGAGGGGGAGATCCCAAGTTTGATCTCCCGGACACTCTTCCCGGGCCCCAAGAGTCAGCAAAAGTTTTGGGCATCATATTCGGCCAGGATGATTATCCAACCAAAAACTGGGATGGTAAGCTCCAGGATGCCGCTCAGAAGGTGGACCAATGGAAGGGTTGGTCTATGACCCTCAGGGAAAGGGTACACCTGATCAAATCGTACCTGCTCCCCTTGTTTATCTATCTGCAGCGTATGTATCTTGCCAGAAGCTTACTACATTAGAATCTACAGCCTGTTTTTCCAACTGTTATGGGGAAACAGGATGAACCTAGTCAAGAGGGAGGTTACGTACCGCACGAGGAGACTAGGGGGTTTATCTATGGTAAACCCTGTGGTGTTCTTAACCAACACCTTCTTGAAAGCTAACATCTCAAACCTCTGGTCAGAGAGGGCTTCTCCGTGGGTACTCTACTGCAGGGAATGGTTTCGGCCTTTCTTCCAGGAATGGGAGACAGGAGGGCAAGTGAAGGACCTCCGTACGCCCCATGGATATCTTCCGGCTTACGCTACCCCGACTCTGAAGGCGATACGTCGGTGGGGTCTGGGAGTGTGGGAGAGCAGGACCCAGTGAAGGCAGTTCCTTGACAAACGGGTTCTGTTGACCCACTTCCAGAAGCCTCTGGCGCTCAGGGACTGCCCAGGTCGGGATCTGAGGGTGGGGTTGTACCTTTTAAACATGAAAAGGATCCCCCAGAAGTTTTGGGACTTGGCCTGGCGCTGCTTTCAGGGGAAGCTATATGTGAGGGACAATTTGAAGTGTAGGAACTCTGATGACCGGGGTGTGGGTGAGGGTACAGTTTTAGTGTAGGGTTTTTCCTAGGGTTTTCTATTGATTTTGTAGGTGTTTTCTGTAGTGCATATATTTTGTTTATTTTATATTTAATTTATATAGTAAATTTAGTAATTTTGTACCTATATTGTGTTATATCTATATTGTTTCATATTGTTTCATGTTATAGCGTTATGGTAGCCGGACCAGTTGTTGTGTTGATATGTGGTTTATTTTGTTTATTTCAGTTATTTGGTCTGTTTTATGTTTTCTTTGGTATTTTCATTAGTCCCGGATAGAGGATCCAGTTACTTTGGACGTTTTGTAAGTGAATGTATGTGTGATATGATTATTTTGATTATTTTTATTATTATTATTATTATTATTATTATTACAATATACATTTTTTTTGTAATTTTTTTTCAAATTTATTTATTTATTTATTATTTTAATATATGAGAAAAAAAAAATATATATAGATTAAAAAAATATAAAAAATGTAAAAAATAAATTAAAAAATATATAAAAAAAATAAAATGTAAAAAAACATACAATAATTATTTTTTATTTTATTTATTTATTCATTTTTCTTTTTTTTAGGTGTGCTTGCTACTTTTCTGTTTAGTTTTCTTGTTGCGTGTTCCCAAGTATGGATGGTTTTGAGTTATAGTCGGGTAATGATAACTTTTATGTTTATATTTTGACAAGCCAAGTTGTGCTATTTTATTTATTTATTTATTTTTCTTATGTTCATTTTCGGTAAGCGTGTGAGTGTTTGATTAGATATTTTGGGCATATTTTAACCCCTTCAGGACCAAGCCCATTTTGGCCTTAAGGACCAGAGCGTTTTTTGAACATCTGACCACTGTCACTTTAAACATTAATAACTCTGGAATGCTTTTAGTTATCATTCTGATTCCGAGATTGTGTTTTCGTGACATATTCTACTTTAACATGGTGGTAAATTTTTGTGGTAACTTGCATCCTTTCCTTGTGAAAAATCCTAAAATTTGATGAAAAATTTGAATATTTTGCATTTTTCTAACTTTGAAGCTCTCTGCTTGTAAGGAAAATGTATATTACAAATAAAAAAATATTTTATTCACATATACAATATGTCTACTTTATGTTTGCATCATAGAAGTGACGAGTTTTTACTTTTGGAAGACACCAGAGGGCTTCAAAGTTCAACAGCAATTTTCCAATTTTTCCCAAAATTTTCAAACTCACTATTTTTCAGGGACCAGTTCAGGTTTGAAGTGGATTTGAAGGGTCTTCATATTAGAAATACCCCACAAAAGACCCCATTATAAAAACTGCACCCCCCAAAGTATTCAAAATGACATTCAGTCATCATTTTAACCCTTTAGGTGTTTCACAGGAATAGAAGCAAAGTGAAGGAGAAAATTCCCAATCTTCATTTTTTACACTCGCATGTTCTTGTAGACCCAATTTTTGAATTTTTACAAGGGGTAAAAGGAGAAAATGTATACTTATATTTGTAGCCCAATTTCTCTTGAGTAAGCACATACATCATATGTGTATGTAAAGTGTTCGGCGGGCGCAGTAGAGGGCTCAGAAGGGAAAGAGCGACAAGGGGATTTTGGAGAGTATGTTTTTCTGAAATGGTTTTTGGGGGGCATGTTGCATTTAGGAAGCCCCTATGGTGCCAGAACAGCAAAAAAAAACTCACATGGCATACCATTTTGGAAACTAGACCCCTTGAGGAACATAACAAGGAATAAAGTGAGCCTTAATACCCCACAGGTGTTTCACGACTTTTGCATATGTAAAAAAATAATTATTTTTTTTCACTAAAATGTGTATTTCCCCCCAAATTTCACATTTTTCCAAGGGTTAATAGCAGGAAATACCCCCCAATATTTGTAACCCCTTCTCTTCTGAGTATGGAGGTAACCCATAAGTTGACCTGAAGTACACTACGGGCGAACTACAATGCTCAGAAGAGAAGGAGTCATATTTGGCTTTTTGAGAGCAAATTTTGCTCGGGGGGCATGTCGCATTTAGGAAGCCCCTATGGTGCTAGAACAGCAAAAAAAAAAAACACATGGCATACCATTTTGGAAACTAGACCCCTTGAGGAACGTAATAAGGAATAAAGTGAGCCTTAATACCCCACAGGTGTTTCACGACTTTTGCATATGTAAAAAAAATATATATTTTTTCACTAAAATGTGTGTTTCCCACCAAATTTCACATTTTCCCAAGGGTTAATAGCAGGAAATCCCCCCCAATATTTGTAACCCCTTCTCCTCTGAGTATGGAGGTACCCCATAAGTTGACCTGAAGTGCACTACGGGCGAACTACAATGCTCAGAAGAGAAGGAGTCATATTTGGCTTTTTGAGAGCAAATTTTGCTCGGGGGGCATGTCGCATTTAGGAAGCCCCTATGGTGCCAGAACAGCAAAAAAACCTCACATGGCATACCCTTTTGGAAACTAGACCCCTTGAGGAACATAACAAGGAATAAAGTGAGCCTTAATACCCCACAGGTGTTTCACGACTTTTGCATATGTAAAAAAATAAAAAAAAATTTTCCACTAAAATTGTATTTCCCCCCAAATTTCACATTTTTCCAAGGGTTAATAGCAGGAAATACCCCCCAATATTTGTAACCCCTTCTCTTCTGAGTATGGAGGTAACCCATAAGTTGACCTGAAGTACACTACGGGCGAACTACAATGCTCAGAAGAGAAGGAGTCATATTTGGCTTTTTGAGAGCAAATTTTGTCGCATTTAGGAAGCCCCTATGGTGCCAGAACAGCAAAAAAAAAAAAAAACACATGGCATACCATTTTGGAAACTAGACCCCTTGAGGAACGTAATAAGGAATAAAGTGAGCCTTAATACCCCACAGGTGTTTCACGACTTTTGCAAATGTAAAAAAAAAAAAAAATTTTTCCACTAAAATGTGTGTTTCCCCCCAAATTTCACATTTTTGCAAGGGTTAATATGTGAAAATACCCCCCAAAATTTGTAACCCCTTCTCTTCTGAGTATTTAGGTACCCCATAAGTTGACCTGAAGTGCACTATGGGCGAACTACAATGCTCAGAAGAGAAGGAGTCATATTTGGCTTTTTGAGAGCAAATTTTGCTCGGGGAGCATGTCGCATTTAGGAAGCCCCTATGGTGCCAGGACAGCAAAAAAAACCACATTGCATACCATTTTGGAAACTAGACCCCTTGAGGAACGTAAAAAGGGGTACAGTGAGCATTTGCCCCCCACTGGTGTCTGACAGATCTTTGGAACAGTGGGCTGTACAAGTTTTCATTTTCACGGACCACTGTTCCAAAGATCCGTCAGACACCTGTGGGGGGTAAATTCTCACTGCACCCCTCACTACATTCCCTGAGGGGTGTCATTTCCGAAATGGGGTCACATGTGGGTTTTTTTTTTGCGTTTGTCAAAACCGCTGTAACAATCAGCCACCCCTGTGCAAATCACCTCAAATGTACATGGTGCGCTCTCCCTTCTGGGCCTTGTTGTGCGCCCCCAGAGCACTTTGCGCCCACATATGGAGTATCTCCGTAGTCAGGAGAAATTGCGTTACAAATTTTGGGGGGCTTTTTTTACCTTTTACCTCTTGTGAAAATGTAAAGTATAGGGCAACATCAGCATGTTAGTGTAAAAAATTAAAAAATGTTACACTAACATTCTGGTGTAGACCCCAACATTTCCTTTTCATGAAGGGTTAAAGAAGAAAATACCCCCCAAACCTTGTAACGCAATTTCTCCCGAGTACGGCGATACCCCATATGTGACCCTAAACTGTTGCCTTGAAATACGACAGGGCTCCAAAGTGAGAGCGCCATGTGCATTTGAGGTCTAAATTAGGGATTTGCATAGGGGTGGACATAGGGGTATTCTACGCCAGTGATTCCCAAACAGGGTGCCTCCAGCTGTTGCAAAACTCCCAGCATGCGTGGACAGTCAAGGGCTGTCCGGCAATACTGGGAGTTGTTGTTTTTCAACAGCTGGAGGCTCTGCTTTGGATGTTCTTATTGGGGGAGGGGGGCTGTGTAGGGGTATGTGTATATGGCACACAGGTTAGGAAACACTGAGTTAGAAACAGACAATGTTTCCCAACCAGTGTGTCTCCAGTTGTTGCAAAACTACAACTCCCAGCATGCCCAGACAGCTGAAGGGAATGCTGGGAGTTGTAGATCGGCAACATCTGAAGGGCCAGATGTTGCTGAACTAAAACTCCCAGCATTCCTGGACAGTCAGTGCATACTGGGAGTTGTAGTTTTGCAACAGCTGGAAGAGCACAGATTGGAGACCATTATACAATGGTCTCCAAACTGGGGCCCTCCAGATGTTGCAAAACTACAACTCCCAGCATGCATGGTCTGCTAGTGCATGCTGGGAGTTATAGTTTTGCAACAGCTGGAGGCACACAGGTTAGGAAACACTGAGTTAGAAACAATGTTTCCCAACCAGTGTGTCTCCAGTTGTTGCAAAACTACAACTCCCAGCATGCCCAGACAGCTGAAGGGCATGCTGGGAGTTGTAGTTCGGCAACATCTGAAGGGCCAGATGTTGCTGAACTAAAACTCCCAGCATTCCTGGACAGTCAGTTCATGCTGGGAGTTGTAGTTTTGCAACAGCTGCAAGAGCACAGATTGGAGACCATTATACAATTTCAGTAGTTTTCAGACTCCTAGAAGCAGCAGTGAAGATCTTCACTGCTGCTTCTGAGGACCATGTACTTACCTGCCGGTCCCGTCGCTGCTCGTCAACGTGGCCGGTCCCGCGTTGCTCCTCGGTCCCACCGCTGGTCCGGGTTAACTGAATGTCATTTATAAACGTCGGGATGCGTGAACGCACTGCACAACCCGGCGTTTATATATGACATTCTGCGGGAAGGGGTTAATATCTTAGTATTTTAGTATCTTAGTAAAGCTGGGCTGGCCGGTTAGGCAGGGTTTTGTTTATGAGGCTTTGTTTTTGGTTCTAGAGTATTTCTTATTTATGTTATAGCTGGTTAAGCTTGCTTTGTGTTTTGTATTTGATAAGTTTTGTATTTTTCTAATAAAAAGAGTGTCAGCAGAGAGCACTGTGGTCAGACTGGAAAGAAATCCAAAAAGAAAATAACTTCCTCTGTAGAATACAGCAGCTGATAACTATTGGAAGGATTAAGATTTTTAAATAGAAATAATTTACAAATCTGGCAAATTTGGAGGCGCACTGGTTGGAAAATACTGAGTTAGGTAACAGAACCTAACTGAAGGTTTTCCAACCAGTGTGCCTCCAGCTGTTGCAAAAGTACAACTACCAGCATGCACGGTCTGTCAGTACATGCTGGGAGTTGTAGTTTTGAAACAGCTGGAGGTTTGACCCCCCATGTGAATGCACAGGGTACATGCACAAAGACAGGTTTACAGTAAATTTCCTGCTTCAAGTTTGGGCTGCGGCAAATTTTTTGCCGCAGCGCAAACTCCTAGCGGGAAATTCACCGTAGCACGCCAGTGTGAATGTACCCTAAAAACACTACACTACACTAACACATAATAAAGGGTAAAACACTACATGTACACCCCCTTACACTGTCCCCCCCCCCCCCCAATAAAAAATTAAAAACGTCTTGTACGGCAGGGTTTCCAAAACGGAGCCTCCAGCTGTTGCAAAACAACAACTCCCAGCATTTCTGGACAGCCACTAACTGTCCAGGCATGCTGAGAGTTTAGCAACAGCTGGAGGCACCCTGTTTGGGAATCACTGGCGTAGAATACCCCTATGTCCACCCCTGTGCAATCCCTAATTTAGTCCTCAAATGCACATGGCGCTCTCTCACTTCGGAGCCCTGTCGTATTTCAAGGAAACAGTTTAGGGCCACATATGGGGTATCTCCGTACTCGGGAGAAATTGCACTACAAATTTTGCGGGTCTTTCTTTCCTTTTACCGCTTGTGAAAAGGAAAAGTTGGGGGCTACACCAGCCTGTTAGTGTAAAAAAATTTTAAAAAAATTTACACTAACATGCTGGTGTTGCCCCATACTTTTTATTTCCACAAGCGGTAAAAGGAAAAAAAGACCCCCAAAATTTGTAACGCAATTTCTCCTGAGTACGGAAATACCCCAGATGTGAGCAAAAAAATGCTCTGCGGGCTCACAACAAGGCTCAGGAATGAGAGCGCACCATGTACATTTGAGGCCTAAATTGGTGATTTGCACAGGGGTGGCTGATTGTACAGCGGTTCTGACAAACGCAAAAAAATAAATACCCACATGTGACCCTATTTTGGAAACTACACCCCTCACCGAACGTGACAAGGGGTATAATGAGCCTGAACACCCCACAGGTGTTTGACAAATTTTCTTTAAAGTTGGATGGGAAAATGAAAAAAAATATATTTTTTCACTTAAATGCTGGTGTTACCCTAAAATTTTCATTTTCACAAGGGAAAATAGGAAAAAAGCCCCCCAAAATGTGTAACCCCATCTCTTCTGAGTAAGAACATACCCCATATGTGAATTTAAAGTGCTCTGCGGGTGAACTACAATGCTCAGAAGAGAAGGAGCGCCATTGGGATTTTGTAGAGAAAATTTGTCTGGAATTGAAGGCCACATGTGTTTACAAAGCCCCCATAGTGCCAGAACAATGGACCCCCGACACATGTGACCCCATTTTGGAACTACACCCCTCACGTAATGTAATAAGGGGTACATTGAGAATTTACCCCCACAGGTGTCTGAAAGATTTTTGGAACAGTGGTCCGTAAAAATGAAAAATAAAATTTTTCATTTGCACAGCCCACTGTTCCAATGAGCTGTGGGGTGTAAATACTCACTGCACCCCTTATTAAATTCTGTGAGGGGTGTAGTTTCCAAAATGGGGTCACATGTGGGGGTCCACTGTTCTGGCACCACGGGGGCTTTGTAAACGCACATGGCCCTGACCATTCCAAACTAATTCTCTTTCCAAAAGCTCAATGGCGCTCCTCCTCTTCTGAGCATTGTAGTTCGCCAGAACTTTCACAGAAAGAAAGCCGTTCACTGCGGCATCTTGGTCATTAGATCGGTCAGCCTGGTCCCAACCGGAGTGGTTGTGGTGCAAAACTGTGCAGCTAGGAAAAAAACGCCAGTAAGTGCCCGCTGCATTCACCAGCACAGAAAGCCATATATGCCAGCGGAAAGCCGCCACATAAATGCTGCACGTGCTGTATGCCGCAACTATGCAAATATATCTAGCACATCCTGCAGTCTGTTCACACCTATTGTGAAAACATTCATTTCAGCTGGGATTACACTTGGCGTGTTTGTCATAAAAAACACCATGCTCGCTGCGGGCACATGTTAGGTTGGAATCAATAGGGTAATATGAAACACCAGACACTAATGGGGGTTTCTTCATCCTTTTATGGTGTTTTTAGGCTATCAAATCTGTGGGATGCCGAGAGCATGTTTTTTTATTTTTGGGGTGGTATTTTCTCACTATTTTTTTTTTATAGAAATCCTTCAGTCAAATGATGAAAGAATCACATGACTTGTAATTAGAAAAGCCAGAGGGAAAAAAAACACCAAAGAAAAAACACTTCCTATAATAATAATAATAATAATGATGATGATGATGATGATGATGATGATAATAATAATACACATTGGGACAGATGTATGAAAACCTGTGCAGAGGTCAAGTGGACCAGTTGCCCATAGCAACCAATCAGATTGCTTCTTTCACTTTTCAGAGGCCTTTTTAAAAACTGAAAGAAACTACCTGATTGGTTGCTATGGGCAACTGGTCCACTTTCCCTCTTCCCTGGTTTTGATAAATCTCTAAGACCCCCCCCCAGTGCTTTTAGCAAAAATAACACAAAGATAGCTGAGAAAAGACATGAGGGGGAAGATTTTGATGTTTGTTTGTTTTTTTGCAAAAAAAGAAAAAAACATCAAACAAGAATTGTGTTTGTTCCTAGGCTTAGGCTGTGATTAAAAACAACATATAAATGGTGTTTTTCAAAGCCCACATTGCTTTATTTCTGGTGCTTTTCCCCCCTTTCGACAGACATCTGTCCAGCTATTGCAAAGCTACAACTCCCAGCCAGTGGCGGATCCAGGGGGGGGTGCAACGGGGCAATTGCCCTCCCCCACCCCCCCCGAGTTTGCTGCCCCCCCGCTCCCTAGCATGGTGGAGCCGAAGCTGTAAGCTCCGGCTCCACCATTCACTAACCCAGTGTTTTTCAACCACTGTGCCACGGCACACTAGTGTGCCGTGACATAGTGTAAGATGTGCCGTGGGAAAAACACCCGCCGGGTGTTTTTGCCGCGGGACACCTCTGTGTCCCGAAAGATGCTTTTGGGACACAGGGATGCCTCTAAGTCCCTGCGGCCCCGAGTTTACTTTAAAAACGCGGGGACCGCCGGGAGGTAGCGCACGCAGGGATGTCACTGACGTCCCATGCGTGCGCCCATAGCAACAATCGCAGAGGACCGGAGCAGCGAGGAGGACGCGCGCTGTCAACTTGGTAAGTGTTTCCAGCGGCGCGTCACCTTTGGTGTTCCGAGCACCGCTCCTCCGGTCCCGGGACCTACTTGTATAGCCGGACCAGAGGAGTGGTGCTCGGAACACCGAAGTGGGGCAGTACACAGGCATACAGCCTTCAGTAATACACTGTATGGCTGAAGGCTGTATGTTTGTGGGGGAACTGCACCTAATGTGGGGGGACTATACTGGGCCTAATGTGGGGGGACTATACTGGGCCTAATGTGGGGGGACTATACTGGGCCTAATGTGGGGGGGACTATACTGGGCCTAATGTGGGGGGACTATACTGGGCCTAATGTGGGGGGACTATACTGGGCCTAATGTGGGGGGACTATACTGGGCCTAATGTGGGGGGACTATACTGGGCCTAATGTGGGGGGACTATACTGGGCCTAATGTGGGGGGACTATACTGGGCCTAATGTGGGGGGACTATACGGGGCCTAATGTGGGGGGACTATGCGGGGCCTAATGTGGGGGGACTATGCGGGGCCTAATGTGGGGGGACTATACGGGGCCTAATGTGGGGGGGACTATGTGGGGTCTAATGTGGGGGGACTATGCGGGGCCTAATGTGGGGGGACTATGCGGGGCCTAATGTGGGGGGACTATGCGGGCCCTAATGTGGGGGGACTATGCGGGGCCTAATGTGGGGGGACTATGCGGGGCCTAATGTGGGGGGACTATGCGGGGCCTAAAGTGGGGGGACTATGCGGGGCCTAATGTGGGGGGACTATGCGGGGCCTAATGTGGGGGGACTATGCGGGGGCCTAATGTGGGGGGACTATGCGGGGCCTAATGTGAGGGGACTATGCTGCCAACCTAATGTGGGGGGACTATACTGCCAAACTAATGTAGGGAGACTATACTGCCAACCTAATGTGGGGGGGACTATACTGCCAACCTAATGTGGGGGGGACTATACTGCCAACCTAATGTGGGGGGACTATACTGCCAACCTTATGTGTGGGGACTATACTGCCAGCCTAATGTGGGGGAAAATAAGATATATGCAAGATAAGATATATGCAGTGTGCATAGGAATTTGTTCATATATATATATATATATACATATATATATATATATATATATTTTTTTTTTTTTACTATAGTCCGGTCCTCCAAGGAGACAAGTGCAGTAAGTACTGAGTGACAGTGAGACAGATAAATAGATATAGTGCAGTGCGTTTTTTCCCTCTTTTTTTTTGCTCGTCAACCTCGGTAGCAGTGCCCCGCGAAAAAATTTTTTTACGAGGTGTGCCACGACCCGAAAAAGGTTGGGAAACACTGCACTAACCTTACACACACGCTGTGAGTACACAGCGTGTGAGCTGCGGGGACGAGATCCACTAAAGGCCGGCGCGATGACGTCACATCATCGCGCCGGCGCCTGGAGGACCCGTCCCTGCGGCCTGCATACTGTAAGTAAGGGTATGCTCAGGGTCCAGGGGATTATGGAAACAGGATATGCGCCACTGTTAGGAGGAGGGGGGTCAGAGAAAAGGGAATATTTAATGAGGGTCTGCAGCAGGGACGTGCACACATAGGAGTGAAAGGGGGCTGGAGCCCCTGCCCTTTTCCTCACCTGCCCCTCTAGTGCCCTCACAAAAGGAGGTGCAGACTCAGGCTGACAAGTGAAGTAAAAAGGATCCATTGCTGGAGATTTGTATGTGGTTTAATGGAGGGTGCTGTGCCCTCCCTGCAGCAAGGGGGCGCCACTCACCCTGTCATTATCTGCCATTTCTTTGCTTCTCTCCACACGGAGGAGACAGGAGCAGAGGAGGCAGAGGGAGGCAAATGGAGGCCCCGCCCACAACATGTCCGGCCACAAACCAGTCTAAGCAGCCCTTACTGTAAGTAACTGTAAATATATGTGAGTGATTGTATGTCAGTGTGTGTGTATATATATATATATATATATATATATATATATAAATACACACATATATGTGTGTGTGTCTATCTCTATGTATGTGCAGAGAGGGATGGATGGGGCCTTACTGTAAGTAACTGTAAATATATGTGAGTGATTGTATGTCAGTGTGTGTATATGTATATATGTGAGTGATTGTATGTCAGTGTGTGTGTGTGTGTGTATATATGTGAGTGATTGTATGTCAGTGTGTGTGTGTGTATATATGTGAGTGATTGTATGTCAGTGTGTGTGTGTGTGTATATATGTGAGTGATTGTATGTCAGTGTGTGTGTGTGTGTGTATATATGTGAGTGATTGTATGTCATTGTGTGTATGTATATATGTGAGTGATTGCATGTCAGTGTGAGTATATGTGAGTGATTGTATGTCAGTGTGTGTTTATGTATATATGTGGGTGATTGTATGTCAGTGTGTGTATATGTATATATGTGAGTGATTCTATGTCAGTGTGTGTATATGTATATATGTGAGTGATTGTATGTCAGTGTGTGTGTGTGTGTGTATATATGGGAGTGATTGTATGTCAGTGTGTGTGTGTGTATATATGGGAGTGATTGTATGTCAGTGTGTGTGTGTGTATATATGTGAGTGATTGTATGTCAGTGTGTGTATGTATATATGTGAGTGATTGTATGTCAGTGTGTATATGTATATATGTGAGTGATTGTATGTCAGTGTGTGTGTGTGTGTATATATGTGAGTGATTGTATGTCAGTGTGTGTGTGTGTATATATGTGAGTGATTGTGTGTGTGTGTGTGTATGTATATATGTGAGTGATTGTATGTCAGTGTGTGTATATGTATATATGTGAGTGATTGTATGTCAGTGTGTGTATATGTATATATGTGAGTGATTGTATGTCAGTGTGTGTATATGTATATATGTGAGTGATTGTATGTCAGTGTGTGTATATGTATATATGTGAGTGATTGTATGTCAGTGTGTGTGTATATATGTGAGTGATTGCATGTCAGTGTGAGTATATGTATATATGTGAGTGATTGTATGTCAGTGTGTGTATATGTATATATGTGGGTGATTGTATGTCAGTGTGTGTATATGTATATATGTGAGTGATTGTATGTCAGTGTATATATGTGAGTGATTGTATGTCAGTGTGTGTGTGTATGTATATATGTGAGCAAGTGAATCTATGTGTATATGTATGTATGTGTATGTATGTATATATGTGTGTATGTATGTGTATATGTGTGTATGTATGTGTGTCAGGGATGTGGAAATCCTATAGTCCGACGCCCGGGACAAGTAGTTTTGGGCGCCGGGCAGGTGAATTGTTTATAGATTTAGCCCTGTATCGGGCAGGGACAGACAGACTTCCCCCCCCCTTATTTTTCTTTAATGTCGGTGTGAGGCGCAGGAGCCGATGGAAGTCTACACCTCACACCGGCGCTCAGAGTGTATGGAGGGGGCGGCGGCCTCCAGCTGACTGCAGAGCCCCCTTATCTCCCCTCCCGGAGGATGGACGGAGCTCAGAAGACAAAGCAGGGGGAGAGAGAGGATGTAGACAGCTCCGTGCACAGCTCCATCCCCCGCACACAGCTCTATCCCTCCCCCTCCCCCTGTCTCCACAGGACCTAATCCACCACGGGGAGGTTGCTTGTTTGCACGGGGAAAACACAGAGCAGGGGGGGAGGGGGAGGACGGAAATCTGACCTCACACCGGCCGGGACTACAGCTCTGATGTCCACTCATGGCGGCTCAGGTGAGGAGACCGAGAATACAGGCGGCGGCGGCGGCAGGAAGGGTGGTTGTATATGTAGGGTGTGAGTGTATGTGTGATGTGTGTATGTAATGTATGATGGGGGGCAGGTGTATGTATGATGTATATGATGTATATGATATATGATATGTATGATATATATGATATGATATATATATGTATATGATGTATATGATATATATGTATGGTGTATATCAGTGTTTCCCAACCAGGGTGCCTCCAGCTGTTGCAAAACTACAACTCCCAGCATGCCCTGGGCATGCTGGGAGTTATAGTTTTGCAACAGCTGGAGGCACCCTGGTTGGGAAACACTGGTGGATATGTATGGTGTGAGTGTATGTGTGTATGATGTCTATGTGTGATGTGTATGTAATGTATAATGTGTGTATAATGTCTATGTGTGATGTGTATGTAATGCATGATGTGTGTATGATGTCTGTCTATGTGTGATGTGTATGTAATGTATGATGTGTGTATAATGTCTAAGTGTGATGTGTGTGTATGTGATGTATGATGTGGGGGGGCAGCGGCAGGTGTATGTATGATGTGTGCATATGTATGGTGTATATGTATGGTGTGAGTGTATGTAATGTATGATGTTGGGGGGGGGGTGCAGTGGCGGGTGTGTGTGTGGCGGGTGTAGGAGCGGACTGTCACGTCGGGCCATCTAATTTTATTTATTTTTAGTGGCACCCGCACTAAATTGCACCCCCAGAATCCCCCAGCTGCAGAGCCATAGGCTGCATCAGGGCATGCTGGGTGTTGTAGTTATTAACTGCAATTCCCAGTATTCCTTGACACATCCTATGGCTCTGCAGCTGACACAAACCAAAACTACAACTCCCAGCATGTCCCCCAATAACCTTAACTGTACTATACAGTGCAACATGCTGCAACACCCACAGAACCATAGGCTGTATCAGGGCATGCTGGGAGTTGTAGTTATCTAGTAACTAAATGCAACTTCCAGCATTTTCTGACACAAAATGCAGCACATAAACTGGAGAAGCAGAACCCCCCCCCCCCCCCCCCCAGTAACACATAAGTCCCTATTGAGACTGAAAAATAGTGATTAAAATATTTTATAAAGTGCGTATACATGTGAATAAGCCCCTTTCCTAATAAAAGTTTCCAATTTTCTTTAAATAAAAATAATGTACAAAAATAAACATAAGTGGTATCGCTACATGTGGAAATGTCCAGACTATTAAAATATAATGTTAATTAAACCGTACAGTGAACGGTGTAAATGTAAAGAATAGTCCAGAATTGCTAATTTTTGGTCACTTCATATGAGAAATGTTTTATAAGGTGATCAAAAAGTTACATCTAGACTTTTCTGGGCTTGTCTGGGGTGTAAGAGGAGCTACAGCTCTCCCTCCGCTAATAGCCTGGCATGCTGCGATCACCTATTAACCCATTAGATCACCACTGTCAGCAGTGTCTAAAGGGATCTTATATCCATCCCTGGTGGTCTAGTGGGGGGGGATCAGACTATTTTGGTTGAAATTATTTCATCAACCAGGACAAGTAGATTTTCTTGAGGGACAAGTAGATTGTGTTCCGCTTTAGTCCCTTGGACCAGTAGTTTTTTTTATTTATTTCCACACCACTGTGTGTGTATATATGTGTGTATGTGTGTGTATGTATGTATATATGTGTGTGTATGTATGTGTGTGTATGTATGTATATATGTGTGTATGTATGTGTATGTATGTATATATGTGTGTATGTGTGTGTATGTATGTATATATGTGTGTATGTATGTGTGTGTATGTATATATGTGTGTATGTATGTGTGTGTATGTATGTATATATGTGTGTATGTATGTGTATGTATGTATATATGTGTGTGTATGTATGTATATATGTGTGTATGTATGTGTGTGTATGTATATATGTGTGTATGTATGTGTGTGTATGTATATATGTGTGTGTATGTATGTGTGTGTATGTATGTATATATGTGTGTATGTATGTGTATGTATGTATATATGTGTGTGTATGTATGTATATATGTGTGTATGTATGTGTGTGTATGTATATATGTGTGTATGTGTGTGTGTATGTATATGTATGTATATATGTATGTGTGTGTATGTATATATGTGTGTATGTATGTGTGTGTGTGTGTATGTATGTGTGTGTATGTATATGTGTGTGTGTGTATGTGTGTATGTATGTATATATGTATGTGTGTATGTATATGTGTGTGTATGTGTGTGTATGTATACATGTGTGTGTGTATATATGTGTGTATGTATGTGTGTGTATATATATATGTGAGCAAGTGAATCTGTCTGTGTATGTGTATGTATGTATGTGTATGTATGTATATATATGTGTGTGTGTGTATATATATATATATATATATATATATATATATATATATATATGAGCAAGTAAATCTATGTATGTGTGTGTATATCTGTGAGTGATTGTATGTGTGTACCTGTATGTATGATGTGCCTATTGGCTATATCTTTTAGTATATATTCCATGTTGTATGTATGTGTCAGTGTCTCTATGTATGTGTGTATAATACCTATGTACTGTATGTGTGTATATTACCTATGTACTGTATGTGTGTATATTACCTATGCACTGTATGTGTGTATATTACCTATGTACTGTATGTGTGTATATTACCTATGTACTGTATGTGTGTATATTACCTATGCACTGTATGTGTGTATATTACCTATGTACTGTATGTGTGTATATTACCTATGTACTGTATGTGTGTATATTACCTATGTACTGTATGTGTGTATATTACCTATGTACTGTATGTGTGTATATTACCTATGCACTGTATGTGTGTATATTACCTATGCACTGTATGTGTGTATATTACCTATGCACTGTATGTGTGTATATTACCTATGCACTGTATGTGTGTATATTACCTATGCACTGTATGTGTGTATATTACCTATGCACTGTATGTGTGTATATTACCTATGCACTGTATGTGTGTATATTACCTATGCACTGTATGTGTGTATATTACCTATGTACTGTATGTGTGTATATTACCTATGCACTGTATGTGTGTATATTACCTATGTACTGTATGTGTGTATATTACCTATGCACTGTATGTGTGTATATTACCTATGCACTGTATGTGTGTATATTACCTATGCACTGTATGTGTGTATATTACCTATGCACTGTATGTGTGTATATTACCTATGCACTGTATGTGTGTATATTACCTATGCACTGTATGTGTGTATATTACCTATGGACTGTATGTGTGTATATTACCTATGGACTGTATGTGTGTATATTACCTATGCACTGTATGTGTGTATATTACCTATGCACTGTATGTGTGTATATTACCTATGCACTGTATGTGTGTATATTACCTATGTACTGTATGTGTGTATATTACCTATGCACTGTATGTGTATATTACCTATGCACTGTATGTGTGTATATTACCTATGTACTGTATGTGTGTATATTACCTATGTACTGTATGTGTGTATATTACCTATGTACTGTATGTGTGTATATTACCTATGCACTGTATGTGTGTATATTACCTATGCACTGTATGTGTGTATATTACCTATGCACTGTATGTGTGTATATTACCTATGCACTGTATGTGTGTATATTACCTATGCACTGTATGTGTGTATATTACCTATGCACTGTATGTGTGTATATTACCTATGTACTGTATGTGTGTATATTACCTATGCACTGTATGTGTGTATATTACCTATGCACTGTATGTGTGTATATTACCTATGCACTGTATGTGTGTATATTACCTATGTACTGTATGTGTGTATATTACCTATGTACTGTATGTGTGTATATTACCTATGTACTGTATGTGTGTATATTACCTATGCACTGTATGTGTGTATATTACCTATGTACTGTATGTGTGTATATTACCTATGTATTGTATGTGTGTATATTACCTATGCACTGTATGTGTGTATATTACCTATGTACTGTATGTGTGTATATTACCTATGCACTGTATGTGTGTATATTACCTATGTACTGTATGTGTGTATATTACCTATGTACTGTATGTGTGAATATTACCTATGTACTGTATGTGCCTTTATGTTATGTGCTTGTATTTATTGTATGAAGCACATTATTAGGGAATTAATAGAGGAATGTAAGCACAGTATATAGGGAATTTATGGGAGCACAGCATATATTTCATTATATTGGAACATTATATTTTTATGTATGCTGGCACTGTGTGTAGATCCTTAGGGTGCGTTCACGTGTGCCTATTTTTGCTGCAGATTTTGCTTCTCATTGACAATGGGAAGAGAAATCTGCTAAAGCAAATCTGCAGCAGATCTGCAGCAGAAAATACGCACGTGTGAATGCACCCTTAGTGGTGGCACAGTATAGTTAAATATTAGTGGCACAGTATATAGTTCATTAATGTTGGCACAGTATATAGGGAATTAATAGATGAATGGTGGCACAGTATATAGTTCATTAATGGTGGCACAGTATATAGGGAATTAATAGATGAATGGTGGCACAGTATATAGGGAATTAATAGATGAATGGTGGCACAGTATATAGTTCATTAATAGTGGCACAGTATATAGTTCATTAATAGTGGCAAAGTATATAGGGAATTAATAGATGAATGGTGGCACAGTATATAGGGAATTAATAGATGAATGGTGGCACAGTATATAGTTCATTAATAGTGGCACAGTATATAGTTCGTTAATAGTGGCACAGTATATAGGGAATTAATAGATGAATGGTGGCACAGTATATAGTTCATTAATAGTGGCACAGTATATAGGGAATTAATAGATGAATGGTGGCACAGTATATAGTTCATTAATGGTGACATAGTATATAGGGAATTAATAGATGAATGGTGGCACAGTATATAGGGAATTAATAGATGAATGGTGGCACAGTATATAGGGAATTAATAGATGAATGGTGGCACAGTATATAGTTCATTAATGGTGGCACAGTATATAGGGAATTAATAGATGAATGGTGGCACAGTATATAGTTCATTAATAGTGGCACAGTATATAGTTCATTAATAGGGGCACAGTATATAGGGAATTTATAGATGAATGGTGGCACAGTATATAGTTCATTAATGGTGGCACAGTATATAGGGAATTAATAGATGAATGGTGGCACATTATATAGGGAATTAATAGATGAATGGTGGCACAGTATATAGTTCATTAATGGTGGCACAGTATATAGGGAATTAATAGATGAATGGTGGCACAGTATATAGGGAATTAAGGGGAGGTACGGTATATAATTAAAGGGAAACTGACAGGCTGTTTACTCGCACTAAACCCAATACACTAGGTTACAGTGCAGTATACAAAAATTGGTCTTTCCATTTTCTAGGTATTGCCCCACATTGCTAGTATGCGAAGTCAGTCTTGTGCGCAATGGAGGCGGAGCTTCCCTGCCTCCATCCTGTATGCTGTGCTATGCCTCGCCATCTTTGTATATTTATAATTATTTTTTTTGCCAACTTTAGTATATTGTAGACTGTAAGCATATATTAGTGTGGTGTCCATCTCTTCAGTGTAAGAACCAGAGCTGTGTGGAGATTCCTGCGTAAGGTGGGTGATTGGTGATGGGTGCTGGGTGATGGGTGCTGGGTGATTGGTGCTGGGTGATTGGTGCTGGGTGATTGGGGATGGGTGATGAGTGCTGGGTGATTGGGGATGGGTGATGGGTGATTGGTGCTGGGTGATTGGTGCTGGGTGATTGGTGATGGGTGCTGGGTGATTGGTGCTAGGTGATTGGGGATGGGTGATGGGTGCTGGGTGATTGGTGCTGGGTGATTGGGGATGGGTAATGGGTGATTGGTGATGGGTGCTGGGTTCTGTCATATAGAGCTCAGGTGGGGGCATATAGGGGGAGATTTATTAAAACCTTTGCAGAGGAAAATCCTTCCGCAAAACGATCTGATTGGTTGCTATGGGCGACTGCACCGCTCTTTCTCTGCACAGGTTTGATAAATCTCCTCTATAATACAGTATATTATAGGGCAGCTGTCATATCTTTTCTGTAAATAAGACTGACAGCACAGCCAAAGTGTATATACACATGGCAGACCTTCATAGAAACTGTTCTTGACTCGATTTTACAAAAACACCAACTTTTATGGGGGCTAAGAATGTCGAGAAAGCCTGGCGGGAGGCCACTGTGTCCCTGGGCCGCAGCACATCTGCCCATTAAGTCTGGCAGACGTTTTTTAAATTATGAAAAGTGCCCTCTTTTTTACTTGAGCCCCTGCCCTCCAAAATGTCTGTGCATGTCCCTGGTCTGCAGGGCAAAGCACAGGGGGCATTATATGTGAAGAGCACATGACAGGGGGCCCCCTGTCCTGTGCCCTTCACATATAATGCCCCCTGTGCTGTGCCCCTCACATAATGCCCCCTGTCCTGTGCCCTTCACATATAATTTATATGTGTGGCACAGCACAGGGGGCATTATGTGAGGGGCACAACACAGGGGACATTATATGTGAGGGGCACAGCACAGGGGGCATTATATGTGAGGGGCACAGGACAGGGGGGCATTATATCATATAATGTCCCCTGTGCTGTGCCCCTCACCTAATGCCCCCTGTGCTGTGCCACACATATAAATTATATGTGTGGGGCACACAGCACAGGGTGCATTATATGTGTGGGGCACAGCACAGGGGGGCATTATATGATATAATGCCCCCCTGTGCTGTGCCCCTCACATATAATGCCCCCTGTGCTGTGCCCCTCACATATAATGCCCCCTGTGCTGTGCCCCTCACATATAATGCCCCTTGTGCTGTGCCACACATATAAATTATATGTGTGGGGCACAGCACAGGGGGCATTATATGTGTGGGGCACAGCACAGGGGGACATTATATGATATAATGCCCCCTGTTATGTACCCCACACTTATAATGCCCCCTGTGCTGTGCCCCTCACATATATTGCCCCCTGTGCTGTTCCCCTCACATATATTGCCCCCTGTGCTGTTCCCCTCACATATATTGCCCCCTGTGCTGTGCTCCTCACATATAATGCCCCCTGAGTGGACAGGACATGGGGCTTTATATGTGAAGGGCACAGCACAGGGGGCATTATATGTGAGGGGCGCATGATAAGGGCATTATATGTGCGGGACGCATGATGGGGGCTTTATATATGAGGGGCGCATGATGGATGCATTATATGTGAGGGGCAAAGAATGGGGGCATTATATGTGAAGGGCACAGCACAGGGGGCATTAAATGTGTGGGGCACATGACAGGAGCATTCTATGTGAGGAGCACAGCACAGAGGGCATTATTATGTGGGGGAACAGGACAGGTCATATTATATGTAGGGGCACAAGATGGGGCATTATTACTATATGTGAAGGCACAGAGTGTTTTGCCTTTCAGAAGTATAGTGTATATTGTGAGGAATTTCTGGGGTGGTACGTTTTTTAGGGGCCACAATACATTACGGTATTTTACTCAGAGGGTAGTTACAGCACAGCAAGTTATATTCAGAGAATGCACTGTGTGGTAGTATTAGATTTAGAGGGCACAGTGTGTGTTAGTATTATATTCAGTGGGTACAGTGTGTGATAGTATTATATTTAGAGGGTGCAGCGTGTGATAGTATTATATTCAGAGGGTGCAGTGTTTGGTAGTATTAAATTTAGAGGGCACAGTGTGTGGTAGTATTATATTCAGAGGGTACAGTGTATGGTGGTATTATATTCAGAGGGTACAGTGTGTTGTCTATTCAGGGGGTACAGTATGTCAGAATTATATTAGGAGGGTGTGTGACAGTATTATATTCAAAGAATACAGTGTTTGGCAGTATTATAATAATTATTGTTTTCATATAGAGGATCAGAATGCATTGGCATAGTGAGGAGACGTCTGGGCATCAAGTTTTGCAGAGAGAAGATTTAGCTGGAACAAATCCTGGCGGTATGTACCATCTGAATTAGATAAGGAAAGACTATAGAGAAGACGTCACCTGTAATCACTGATATCATTGTGTATTCTCCTCACTATAGAGAAGACGTCACCTGTAATCACTGATCTCTATAGTGAGGAGAATACACAATGATATCAGTGATTACAGGTGACGTCTTCTCTATAGTGAGGAGAATACACAATGATAAGACGTCACCTGTAGTCACTGATATCACTGCGTATTCTCCTCACTATAGAGCCTTAGCACTTTCCCATTCTGTGGCAATTGGTATATATGATTATTTTTCTGACATATGAGCACGGCCTAAGAGTCTTAAACAAGGTTAGGACTGTATGATACATTTAATAATATTGTAAGTTCCGTAATCTTCTGTCCGCCAACACAAAATACTCTAATAGCGCCCCTCCCGAGACTCGACTCTGGATCCGCCCCTGCTCCCAGCATGCCCTGACAGCCGAAGGCTGAGAGTTGTAGTTTTGCAACAGGTGGGCAGCCACAGGGGATCGGTGTTGCAGTATGTCAATCTAGGGCCATGGTGTCTGATCTTGAACTGGCAGCAGGAGCCATGACCACTTTAAATCAATGGCTGCTGGGACGTATGACTAGTGACATCCTTCGTTCCAGACCGCAACGTCAGGGACGTCACTCGTCAGACGTCCCGGCGGCCAGCGCTGCTCATTGAGCCTACCGGAGTAGCATTGATCTATGTAAGAAACCTATGGGCCGAGGCTGTTGGGGCCACCAAATTATATTACTTATACAGAATGTCTGGTTAGGAGAAACAAATATAACGCACCCACAGGGAGTGGCGCCATTTTAATAAAATTTGTCAAAAACCTTAAATAACAGTCATACAGAATATATTAGAAAGCTTTTTTGATTTTCAGCCAATCAGAGAGCAGCACTACTGAAATAGAACTCCCAGGAGGTAACAGTGTGTCAAACATGTGATGTCATAACCATTGTCCACCAAAGAGCAGCACTGAGCAGAAATAACACGGCTCCTGTTCATTTTCCATCAGTGAGGGGCCGGTGCTGGACACTGTGTAGGGACGCGGGAATGCAAAGTCATACACATGACTGTGACTGGTAAGTGTTACATTGTTGTGTCCAAAAGATCTTTAGTGCAGTTCCATGTGTATTTCTATGATAAACATGTAAATAATCTATCTTTTTTTTCTTATCTTAGATGCACTATCTCCAGGACATGGAGTAGCATTTCCGGACCTACAGCAAGACGTTGGATGAAGGCATAGCCCCAGAAATAACACTGGTCCTGTTCATCAGTGAGGGGCCGGTGCTGGACACTGTGTAGGGACACGGGAATGCAAAGTCATGCACATGACTGTGACTGGTAAGTGTTACATTGTTTTGTCCAAAAGGTCTTTATTGCAGTTCCATGTGTATTTTTATGATAAACATGTAAATAATCTATCTTTTTTGTCCCCTATCTTAGATGCACTATTTCCAGGACATGGAGTAGCATTTCGGGACCTACAGCAAGACGTTGGATGAAGGCACAGGCCTAGGAATCATGCACATACACAGAAACATTTGCCCAAATTATAGAGGTAACCTCCTTTAGTATGCCCAGAGGAAGGGCCATACAGTAGCCATGGATTCCCTACAGGTTTCCTCCCCTCTGGAGGTTTTTCCTGTCCTGAGTATTAGTTACTGTACGCTCTTTGTGAGTGATGGGAGGTTACAAAAAATCCCCTACACAAACATTTTAATAAATAATAAATAAAGTTCCCCTTTTTTTAAACTGTTCTTTGACTTGTTCGACTCATTTATTTATTTCTGTGTGTGAAAATAGAGTTAGCAAAACATGGATGACCAAAGCTGCTCTCCTGCACGATCTGCATAATGTGGTGCAGAGAGAGGCAACTGGTGCTGGGTGGTGCAGTTTATGAGGCAAACGTAGAACACCCAGCAAGTTCCATGCACACGCCTTTTTCTGATGAATGGGACTCATGCAGGGAACTTGCTAGGGGTCATACGGTTGCAAAGGATCAACTTTTGGGTACATGAACTGTCCCTTAAAGGGGTACTCCGCCTCTAGATATCTTATCCCCTATGTAAAGGATAGGGGATAAGATGTCTGATCAAGGGGATCCTGCTGCTGGGACCCCAGCAATCTCCATGCAGCAACCAAAATTCTAAATAGTATGTTTAGATCACTGGTTCCTGTGATGGGATTCGTGACATCATGCCACACCTTCTTGTGACATCACACCACCTCCCATAGACATAAATGGAAAGGGCGTGGCAGGAGGTCACGACCCGCACCACGAGAACCCAGAGTTCTTAATATATTATTTGGAACGCCGGGTGCTGCATGAAGATTGCGGGGGTCCCAGTGATCAGTCATCTTTTGTCCTATCCTTAAGGTAGGGGATAAGATATCTAGGGGCGGAGTACCACTTTAAGGAATTAGAGAGTGTAGGCATGCCTTACAAGCAGGTAGAAAAAGAACAGCTGGGAGAAATGACAGGACACGAAGCAATATTTGGCTGGGACCGATTTTGGGTGTGTTCTGGCCAATTAAAGGAGAACTATGGCAAAAATTAACTTATCCCCTATCCATGGTTTATGTGATAAGTAGCTGATCGTGGGGGGTCCCCCTGCAATACCTGGGATGAGACCCGTCGCTCAGTGAGAAGCGCTCGCTGCAGACGTCAAATCTCAATTTCCCTGGACCCCCCCCCTTCCTTCATGTCCACCACAGACGCCCCCAGACTGCTGTTTCTTACAGAGTTTTATGCCCAGAAATGGTTGGCTACTCACTTTGTCAGTAGATTCTCATCCTAAATATGAAGACAATCGGGGAAATGTACCTGTGGAGAGGAAATGTTGTCCAGTTGCTCTTAGCAACCAATCAGATCACTTCTTTTATTTTTCAGAGGTCTTCTCAAGAATGAAAGAAGTAATCTGATTGGTTGCTATGGGCAACATGATGAAAACATATTTTTTTTCTTTAACAACTACAGTACTACAACTCCCATTGTAGTGTGTCTTTTCAACCTGTGCCTCCTCCAACCCTGACCCTTAGGGGGGCACAGACTGACCACACTGGGGGTTGTAGTACTTTCATTTTTACAGTTCCCCTATAACTCTGCAGCTTCGGTAGAAGTATGAGGCTCAGCCTTAGAGTCAGTGTATCTGGCTGCTCCGGTGTTCTTCTATTTTACAGCCTGGACCCTTGACTTGGGGATATTATAGCTGCTAAAGCCTACCATCCACCAACCCCCAAAAGCCCCCTTTGTAACGAGGAATCCCTTACCTTAAACATGACAGACACAGTGTTGGTGGTAACAAGGCCACAGCAGCCCCTTTATTAAATATCAAACAATAAATAACAATAAAACATTGTAAGGCAACCTTGTATGAACATCATACATAACATTGAATAAAACATATATTTTTTTTTTTTTTCAAAGTAAAGTTTTATTAAGGTTTTCAACATACAAGGTAAAATGAAAATTACAACATGAGAAGTGTCTACACTGGTCAGGCAACAAAGCCCACATGGCTCAAGTAAACAAGGAGTCACTCAGTGAAGTTAAACATTACAGCAGTCCGAGCCTCACATCATAAATGAACTCCAGAGAACAGAGGTTGTGAGTAGCTAACAGGATTCAGAACTACGTATAAATTCGATAACTTTAGCGAAAATTCAAACATCGCCAGTAGTGAAGCAGAGAACCAGGACAGACAAAGGAAACACAACATCGGTAGAGGGAACTGGAAGATAGGAGAGGAGGGAGAGAGAGGAAAAGATACAGGGGGATAGAGGAAGGAGGGGGGGGTGTAGAAGAATCGAAGAGGGGGAGATAGGATGCAGCAGACTTAGTGTAATATGGCAGAGAGTCTTACCTGTTCGGACTGAACCTCTCCACCTGTCTAAGCAGTAAACAGCAACTGTGGGTGAGCTATTGCGGAGTTGGACAGAGGGGGATGAGCGTGCGTGGTGACAGATCCAGGTTATCATCAGTGAACTCCTGAAAGGCAACATAGGATAGCCAAGGCGACCAAACAGCATGGTATTTATCGAACTGTCGGGTAGAGTCTGCCCGGAGTTCTTCCATCCTACAAGTATAGGTAACTTCCCTCAGCCATGAGGAGTAGGTCGGGGGTAGTGGAGATTTCCAAAGGCGAGGGATCACAGCTCTAGCCGAGATAAGTAAATAGTGTGCTAAAGTGGCTGACAGACGGGGGCATGTGTTAGGGAATATGGACAGGAGGATAGGTCGTGGGTCCTTATCGATGGAAAGGGTCGTCAGCCTATTTACGGTAGATAAAACTTGTGTCCAAAACGTATTCAATGTCAGGCATGTCACCCAGATATGGGACATTGTCCCATTTGAGCGTTCGCACCTCCAACATGCATCAGAAGCCTGTGGGAACATCTGCGCCAAAAGAGACGGCACTCTGTACCATCTCGTGATGATTTTATAGTTAGTTTCTTGTGCCTTGCATGAGATACTAGATTTGTGACAATGTAGCAGGGCACGAGACCAGTCATTGTCAGGAATAGAACATTGTAGTTCCCTTTCCCATGCCACTCGATAGGGCAGGGGAATTTCAGAGCGTTCCCCTATGATCAGGGCATAGAGAGTTCCAATTGCATGGGGGACAGGAGCGGAGGCCGCACAAAGGGTTTCAAAGGGGGTCAGTTGTCTATGAAGACGGAGTGCGGCTTTGTTGGTGTTATAGAAGTGTAGAAGTTAACTATATTGGAACCTATGTATAGTTGAAGGCTGAGTTCCACCCAAAAGGTCGTAGAGGGATTTCAAGCCTGTGGGTTGCAGTAAGGAAGAGAATAGGACATAATCAGACTTTTTACGCGTTAAGAAAGTGGCAGAAGTCTGCGCTGGAGGGAAGAGCACATTGCCAAACAGGGGCATAAGGGGGCCATCCGGGAAATAGTGAGATGTATTTTTCAGGTAGGACTGATGTGCTCGCAGTATTGAATGTGTTACCGGGGGTAAATGGTCAGGTGGGTGCAAGGGGGCGGGCAGTCTTTTGGTCCACAAGGTAGACCTAGCATCCACACCACAGAGATTTCTTTCAAAGACAACCCATTGCTTAGCAGTCTGACTGTGGTAGCAGTCTAGTATTCTGGCTAATATGATCGCCTTGTAATACGATAGGCAGTCTGGCAGTGCGAGGCCACCCTCCCTCTTGCGTCTATAAAGCACCTTCCCTGCCAAGCGGGGATGTTTCTTACTCCAAACAAAGTGAGACTGCATTGCAGAGAGGTCCTTAAAGAAAGAACGGGGGATATGACAGGGGATACAGGCAAAGAGATAGAGTAAGCGGGGTAGGATGTTCATTTAAAAAATATTTACCCTGCCAATCCATGAGAAGTTTTTATTGTCCCATTTCGACAAGTCAGTTCTCAGGGTGTGGAACAATGGGGGAAAATTTAATTGAAAAGTGCTAGCCAGATCACTAGGGACTAGGATCCCAAGATATTTCAGTGATGACCTCTGCCATTTAAAAGGGTAAGTGAAAGAAATGTGAGTGATCATTTGGGAGGGCAGTGTGATATTCAAAGCTTCGCTTTTGGATGGGTTCAGTTTATAGTTACTATAAGCCGAATATTGTGCTATGGTGGAGAGGAGGGAAGGGAGGGTAGTGAGCGGGGAGGAGAGAAATAGAAGGACATCGTCAGCGAACGCTGAGCATTTGCAACTGCACGAGGGAGAGGAGAGGCCTCTTATATCTGGATTCGAGCGTATTGCATTGAGCAAGTGCTCCATGCATAGGACATAAAGGATAGGTGATAATGGGCAGCCTTGCCTCGTACCGTTGCGAATGCTAAAGGGAGCCGACAGCTGTCCATTGATTCTGATTCTAGCCTGGGGTGAGGAATACAGCGACATGATTCTGGCAAACATATGGGGGCCCAAACCTATTTGTCTCAGAGTCGATCCCAAAAAGGAGGAAGATGAGATAGCATTAAAAGTCAGCAGGAGTGTGGAGGACAGGTCATCCCTGAGGGTCTTATAGAACTTGGCAGTATAGCCATCTGGTCCCGGACTTTTACCAGCAGGTAGGGCCGATATCGCCAGGTGGAGTTCCTCAGGGGTGAACTGAGCCTCCAAGTCCGAGATAGATTCAGCAGTTAGGATGGGCAATGCCGTTTCATGTAAGTAATTCTGTAAGGAGGGTTGAGTGTCAGTGTGAGAGGAGAGAGCGGTAGGTTAAGGGAGGTTATATAGGTCTGTATAATATTTCTGAAAAGTTTCCAGTATTTCCGGCGTGAGGGAAGAAGGGGTGCCTGATCGAGTGCGAATGGAGGGGACATAGAGGGTCGAGCGTGTCGCCCTAAGGGCCCTCGCCAGCATCTTCCCCGATTTATTACTCCACTCGTAGAACAGTCTACCCGTTAGTTGTCTATAGTGGCAGTGTTTTTTGTTGAGCGTCTCTAACAGATCACTCCTGACTCTGATAAGTTCACGGTAAGTTGAGTCCTGTTGGTGTTGTTTGTGCCGTGTCTCTAGGATGTGCAGCTCTCGGTATAATGTCATCAGCTTAGCTGAGGCTTCCCTTTTCAGCCAAGCCCCATGCCTCATCAAAACTCCCCTCAAGACACATTTCAATGTTTCCCACTTGATTAGCGGTGACGACGGATCCCACTTCATTAAGCTTCCAAGAGGCATGTGGCTTGACCAAGGTCGGAAGCGTAAATGTACCCTGAACTGGGGCATGATCAGACATAGAGACAACACCAATCGTAACAGAAGTAAAAGAGGGGAGGAGGGAGTGTGAACAGAGAATGTAGTCTATTCTACTGTATGTTTGTCTAGGGTGTGAGAAGAAGGTATAATCTCGTCCTTGTGGATGGAAGGCTCTCCAGGTATCAATTAACTGTAATAGATGTAGCTTATGCCTAAGGGCCCTGAGTTTACTATGAGAGATGTATGAGTGTCCTGATGAGGTGTCCACCTGAGGGAATAGAGGTGTGTTAAAGTCTCCACACAGGAGAATCTGACCCCTGGCAAAGGAGGAGAGTCTCTCCAAAGTCTTCAGTAAGAACTGAATTTGGTTATGGTTCGGAGCGTATATAGAGGCAACCGTCAGATTACGTCCCGCAAGGAGGCAATTGGCGAAGACAAATCGAGCGTCTGTGTCAACTAGGGAGGTCTGGATCGTAATGGGAAGCGTCCTGTGAAAAACTATGGATACACCCTTAGTCCTGGAATCAGGGTTAACACTATGTATCCATTTATAGTAGTGCCTGGTTGGTATGGTAGGGAGGTGACCTTTTTTAAAATGTGTTTCCTGTAGAGCTATGATATGGGATCTTTGCTTATGAATGGAGAACAACGTCTGGGCACGCTTTTCGGGGGTGTTGAAACCCTTGACATTAAGGGTAGTAATGTGAAGGTCAACCGCCATCAGATGTAATGTGTAAATGCCAATATTCACCACACCGTTGGTAGACAGGTGGAGGGTCCAGCCCATCAGTCAGGCAAGTGTCCGAGGATTCAAGTCTGCGTATAGAAGAGAGCACAAGTAAGTGGGGAGGAAGGGAAAAGGGAGGAAAGCAAGGGAAGAGAAGCTTCTGCACAGACACAGAAGCAAAGGGACTAAAGGAATAGACCATAAGGGTCAGAGGTACCAACGGAACCAGTCCGATGTACATACTAGTGGGGTAACGTGATAGACAAGCCAGAAAGGACAGCATTTAGTGGTCCTGGGTTGGACTTATGAGTAACAGGTCAGAGCTTCATCCCCGCTTAAGGGGATGAGGCGAGTATGAAACGGGCTAAGTGTGACAACAGTAGCAACTAAATTAGGGGAACAATGGTAGTTGGTAGGTTATGGGCATTATGTGTGCAGGTAGTAAATTATATTTAGGAAGAGTGGGTACCATGGGAGCAAAGGAGACATAAAATAAACAAGTAAAGAATATAAGACTAACAGGCCAGGAAACAGTGACCATATGAGGACAAGCTATAAAAGACAAGAAATATCAGTAATCTATCTGCGGTGACATAATGCAACCACATTTGACAGTGTTAAACTACATATGAGGTAATACACTAATATCTCAGATAGGCAGCTCAGGTTTTACGTTTCGATCTTTGCTGCAGCGGGACACTTGTGGTGACCTCGGATGGACGGTCTCTCGGAGATCGATCAGGACGGTTTTGCGGTGCAGCAGGAAGGGGAGATAAGAACAAGGCTTCCCACTCAGGCAGACTGACATGGGGGATACGGAAGGCTTCAAGGAAGGCAGGCAAATCTTCCGGTCTCTTGAGCGTAGAGATATTGGATCCATACTTTGCATTCAGAGAGAAGGGGAAGCCCCATCTGTAAACAATTTTAGCATTTTGTAACAGAGTCAGCAACGGTTTCAAGGAGGCTCTCAAACGGAGGGTCCGTAGAGAAAGATCTGGGTATATCTGTATAGGGGAACCATTATAGGAAAGGTTTTTAACCTGTCTAGCACCTCTCAGGATTGCCTCTTTCTGGAGAAAATGATGCACTCTGCAGACAACATCACGGGGCTTTTTCGGATCAGGATGTTTCGCTCTGAGAGCCCTGTGAGCACGATCCAGTTCTATGTTCGAATACGGCGGTTTCTTTAGTAGTTCATTAAAGAGACGTTGCAATGTATCTGGCAAGTTCTGAGGTAGAACTGTTTCCGGAAGGCCCTTGATCCTAAGATTATTGCGCCGATTCCTATTATCAAGATCGTCCAAGTGATCAATTGTGTGGATTTGCTGTAATGTCAATTTCTCTGTGGCTTCCTGTAGTTTCTGGAGGTGGGTTGTAGTAGTAGAGCAAAAATCCTCCAGTCTCTGGACCTTCTTATGTAAGTTAGACACCTCAGCCTTAACGGGTTCCAGGTCACGGTTCCAAGCAAGTTTGAGATCGGTCGCCAGCGTTGCCAAGTCAGCTTTAGTGGGGATCAGGGTCAAGAGTGCTTGCAATTCAGGGTGTCCCTGCAATGTCGAGAGCGCCATCTCAGGAGTAAGTGGAAAGGTAGGAGGCGGAACATGTGACTGAAGCGTGGCAGTTATGGCTGGCATCTGCTGTCTAGAGGGTGCAGACCTATGAGGGGCATCCTCCGTTGGAGTATGAGAGTCCTCAGAGGATGAATGGTCACGGGAACGGCGTTTATTATGTCTCACTTTCATCAGGGTCTTGAATAATTTTTTCTTTGCAGGGGGACTTTTACCCCAGTACTCAGGGGCGTCACTATCCACAGATGAGTCTTGAGAGTCTCTATCAGAGTTGGAGCCATCAGAGTACATTTCATTGGCCCAGTCAGTTATGTCGCATGCCGGAGGGCCAGGAACCTTTTCTGGGAGCACAGGTAGCTGGGGTGGCGCAGCCGCTCCGCGTACAGGTGGTGTACGTAAAGTCCCTTGCGATTTATGTCGTTTCTCAACCAGCCTCCAATAGCCATCTTGTGACTGTTGGGCATTCCCCGAGTCCTGGCAGGTAGGTAATAAAGGTGTCATAGATGCAGGATTCGTATACTGGATCTCACGTGAAACGTGTTGGCCAGTGGCAGGAGACGGCAAGGATGGCGAGGGGCCAGCAGCCTGTGGATTCATTGCGGCAGGACCGGCAGCCATGGAGGAGGCTATTGTGTCGGGTGATGTATTATTGGGAGTTGGGGACTCAGGCTGCAAGCCCTGGCGAAATTCAGGTGCAGGAAGTACCTGATGTTCAGGTTGTGGCATCAAGCTGTGGTCAGGAGCCGGGGAGGCAGGTATTGCAGACTGCCCTACTGGGTTGTCATCAGTAGACTGTGAGGATCCCATCCCTATCTGTGTCACATAGAGGTTGGTGGATATAGGCTGTATGGCAGGGCCTAGCTTCTTAGCGGGTTGATGCCCGGGCATTGGTGGTCTGATAAGCACTCAGGTAGGGATGTGGAGGTAAGTGGGGAAGGAGTCTCTAAGTTAAGTGCAGTTCCGCACCAGTAGGTGACCGGGTGCTGGACGGCACAGGTCTGTGCCGGACGCTGTGGCGCAGCAGGAGATGGCAGCAGTGGAGGCGGTGAGGTAGCCGAGCACTGGTGCTGGAGGGAGGCGCGGCACTTACTTCCAGTATCGCGCACGGCGCGTTGTCAAAGCCCGGAGCAGAGTCCTGTGTATTGTCGCCGGTCTCTCTCTGTCTGCAGGCCGTGTGAGCTGCACTGTCAGCGGGGTCACTTGCTGCAGACGCCGCTTGGAGCGCCTGCTCACTCCTTCTCCCCGCCTCGCACTGCTGTTGTTGGGGAATGGCGTCTGAAGGCCGCACCACAGGTTGGTCGGTCCGATCGGATTTCTGAGATGCGAAATAGCGGGCGATACCGCTCAGAGGAGGCACAGTGGGTGCAGGTTGCTTCTTCTTCCGTTTGGCAAGAGATCTACCACCCATAACCTTCACATTAGCCCGTTTTCAGTCCAGTCCGGCGGGAGCTCTCACACCATGCTTCCTCTCTCTAGCGAGTCCAGTCACGCCCTGAATAAAACATTCTTAACATAAGTTAACCAATTAACATGTCCCTAACACAGGAGGAGGACCTGAAGGCACTGTTACCGAGCCCAAGCTAGAATGGGGCCTCACTTGCTCCTAGCCGTTAGCGCCTGCACAGGAGAACCATTTTGTCAGGCCCCCCCAACAATCCTGGGAACCCATGTTCCCTTGCAGAATTTTCCATCGGGCTGGGACCGCTCCCAGCCCACCTCCACACTGTATTCCATCACCTCCATGCCATCCACTTGTACCTCCAGGTCTCTCTCCTGCCACCGCCACAATGGCGACAAGTGACTCCTCACTTGTCCCCGTTCCACCACAGACTAAGTGCTCGCTCCACTACCTCCCGAATCTCCAAGATCCACAGATCCATACCAAAAATATTCAGATGAACGCCATCATCATCCAAGAACTCCGAAGAGCTCCCCTCCAATTCTCTATGACGCACCACCAGGCCCCCATTACGGGCCACGAATTTGCCCACCACCTTATTGAGTTTAATCCGTGCTCTATTAATGGCAACCACAGACCTGGCCTGCCTCCATTTCCTCCTGGCCACCATTTCAGACCACACGATGATCAGGCCTGGAAAGGACGACCACAATCGCATCAAGTCCAGCTTGATGTCCCAGGTCAGATCCCGGGATCTCCTCACACCCAAATCATTCCCTCCTAGGTGTATGACAAGGTCGTTGGGGGCTCTGTCCAAGTGTACAAAAAACTGAACCCTGGCCAACAATTCCGCATTCCGCTCTTCCCCAACCAGTGGACCTGACCTGTCGAACTCGTCAAGCCCAACTGCCGGCCCGCTGGACGAACACCAGCCCGCACCCCACCCCTCACCACATAGGAGTGGCCGATAATCCGCACAAGTCCCGGGCCGCCACCTGAAAGACAAAAAACAATAACAAAATACAAACGGCACTCCCCCAACACACAACAATCACAGCAAATGAGGACGAACATACAACTGAAACCTCTCTGACTCCCACTTCCCAATCCGCCTAATGATCTCGGGTCCCAAGCCCCAACGAGACGCCTCGGTAGCCGCCCCAATGCGGAACGCATGCAAGCTATAATCCCGTGCCACACAACCCACCACCGCCAAACACTTCCAAAAAAAAAAACACGAATTGAAAACGCAATAAAAACTCCCGTCTGCGTGTACCAATAAAGGACCCACAACCCCCACCCTCACCTCCAAAAAAGCCGCATAGCAAAAAACCGGACACATAGCCGAGCCCCGTAAGGCCGCCAAACGCACAGTAACCCCACGACCCTCCTGATCCGTTTTGGAACGGCGCAGCAAAGAACGCAAAACCCCACCTTCCAAACTAACATCCGAAATGCCCCAAAAAACGCCAAAACAAACGCCAATCAAAACAAACAACGCTCGTAATTCGAAATAGAAATCCCATCCAACGCCGTCCCCAACCGACACAAAAGCGGAAAAGTCACCGGACGCCTCGAATCCCTGGACACCGCCCCCCTCCGAAACCCCCGCAGTGCCTAACGCACCAAAAACGACTTAGAGACGTCCGGCAAACCACGAACTTTGAACCAGAACGCAAAAGCCGACATCCGACGGCCAATCCCCGCCGGAGACACGTCCTCGCAAAACGGCCTACCAACATAATACAATAGGGCCGCCTCCCAATCTGCAGGGGCGCCCATAAACGACAACTGTCCCAGTAGCGTCTCCCAGTCCGACCACCAGCGTCGATAAGAAGCCCAAGTAGCCTGGCTTACTGACCGACAGACTAAAGCGAGCGCCAACTCTAAACCAGATGCCACAGCCATTCCGGACACGGAAGGCCGGTCACCTCGGCCTCCGGCGCCAGTTCCCGGAAACGGTCCCACTGTAAGCGAGAGAGAGCGTCAGCCACCGAATTATCCACCCCTGGCGCATGCAACGCCACCACCTGAGAATTAAGCTCTAGCACCCTCAACACTAATCGCCTCAGCAACGTGACCACTGGCGGAGGACTCGCCGTCTGGTTGTTGATAGCCAAAACCACCCCCAGGTTGTCACAATGGAAGCACACATTCCTATTGCGAAACAGCTCCCCCCATACAAACACTGCAACCACGATCGGGAACAATTCCAGGAATGCAAGGTTCCTAGTCAGCCCAGTCTCCCGTCATACCTCCACACACCACTGACCCTGAAGGTAAGCCCCAAACCCGCAGGCCCCAGCCGCATAGGTATACAGATCCAGGTCAACGCTCGATACCGGCCTCCCCATCACCACAGAGCGCCCATTATACCGACCCAAAAAATCCTGCCACACCCTCAGGTCCTCACGCAACCCCACCGGCAACCGCACATAGTGATTAGGCCGAGAAACACCCACCGTGACCGCCGCGAGACGTCTGCAAAAAACCCTCCCCATAGGCATGATCCGGCACACAAAATTGAGACGCCCCAGCAAAGACTGGACCTCCCGCAGCTGCAGCTTCCGAACCCGACACGCCCTCGCCACCTCCTCCCTCAGATCGCCCAGCTTATCTTCTGGCAGCCGGCACTCCATGGCCACAGTGTCGATCACTATGCCCAAAAACTTCACCGACGTAGACGGGCCCTCAGTCTTGTCAGGCGCCAACGGAACGCCAAACCAGCCCGACACCCTCTCCATTTCCTGTAGTAAAATAGCACACACCCTAGACCCCGCCGGGCCCAAAATCAGGAAGTCATCAAGGTAGTGCAAAACCGAATCCAAACCCGACTCTACCCGCACCACCCACTCCAAAAAGGAGCTAAACTGCTCAAAAAACGCACATGAAACTGAGCAGCCCATGGGCAAACACATGTCTACAAAAAAACGCCCTCCCAAACAGCACCCCAATAACGCAAAACTGTCCGGGTGTACCGGCAACAGACGAAAAGCGGCCTCAATGTCCGTCTTGGCCAACAAGGCCCCCTGGCCGTACCTCCGGACCCACGCCAATGCCGCATCAAAAGAAGTATAAGTCACAGCACAGATAGCTGGGTCAATGCCGTCATTCACCGACCCTCCAGAAGGATGTGAAAGGTGGTGAAACAGGCGGAACTTATTAGGCCCACCAACGGAGGCGAGTCAAAAGGACCAGCCATCCGACCCAAAGACACCTCTTTCATCAGTTTCTCCTCCACCAAATCTGGCCGGACAAGAGCCGAGACCAAATTCCTAACCTCCCCATTCCCATCCAGAACCCCCTCAAAGGTGATACGGAATCCGTCCGTAAACCCCGCCCTCAAAAATTCCGCCGCCGCCCTATTTGGGTACTTGGCGAGGAAAGGCTCCATCCTTGCCACCTGCACCGGGGTCGCCCCTCTTCGCATCAACCTCCCCCAATTTGCCTTTACCTCGCCGGAAACAGCGCGACAGCCCGTGGCCACCCACTCCGCACCCGGAGCATTCGTGCTTAAAACGGCACTCTGCTCCGAACTTGCAATTCCCTTTATTGAATTGCCAGCAAACACCCTGACCCCGGCCCTGCACCTCCGGCGCTGTCCCGAAAGGACTGCAGGCCACCCCCACTGCGTGGAGCCGCCATAAGCCGCATCCACAGCCCTATGTCCTTATGGTCCCACCTCAAATCATGGCGCACCGCCATCCGCTGCCTAAACTGTTCATCGTACCAAAGCCACGCCGAACCCCCATACACCCAATACGCCTCCCCAACAGCGTCCAAATAACAAAAGAGACCAGAGCAATGCTCCGGCGACTTTTCTCCCACAACGCTGCCCAAAATAGCGAACGCCTGAAGCCAGTTGGAGAAGGTCCGCGGTATCAGCCGATACCGCCGGCGCTCCTCCTCCTCCTCAACCTTCTCCATACGCTTCGACTCATCCGGCCTAACCCTGTCCAGATTAAATTTTTCAAGCAGGAGTAGCGAAAAAATATCCACACACTCCCGCTTCCAAATCCTTTCCCGCACCTCAGCCTTAAGGTGCGCGCCCAAGGGGCCCTCGAAACACACGTACACCTCCCCCCGAGCAGAAGCAGCCAAACGAACCCCCCCACCGGATCCCGACGCCCCCACCACCGGGGGTGAGCTCGCCCGAGCAACCCCAGGACCCCGACTATATCCACCAGCCCCTTGGACAAAGTCGCTGCGCCCCACACAGGTACCGGCGACCCACCCGCAGACAACCCGCTACTGCGCAGCAACGCTTGCAACCCATCTACGAAATATTGCAAACCCTCCAACCCCCCCACCCCCCCTGAACCCGCAGCAGTGGAGACAGTGGTGTACTCACCCGACCTTACCGGCTCTGGACCAGCGGCCGTAACTCCAGCTGCGGGACGGCTTCGGACATCACGGACTCGGCTACCATCGACGACAGGAGGCTGGACCCGAAGAACCCCCTCCATGCGGAATGCAGCAACACCAGTCAAATCACCCCCAACAGCGGCATCATAGTAACATAGTAACATAGTTAGTACGTTCGAAAAAAGACATATGTCCATCAAGTTCAACCAGGGAATTAAGGGGTAGGGGTGTGGCGCGATATTGGGGAAGGGATGGGATTTTATATTTCTTCATAAGCATTAATGTTATTTTGTTCCAGGAATGTATCTAATCCTGTTTTAAAGCTGTTAATTTTTCCTGCTGTGACCAGTTCCTGAGGTAGACTGTTCCATAAGTTCACAGTTCTCATGGTAAAGAAGGCGTGTCGCCCCTTGAGACTAAAGTTTTTCTTCTCCAGACGGAGGGAGTGCCCCCTCGTCCTTTGGGGGGGTTTAACCTGGAACAGTTTTTCTCCATATTTTTTGTATGGGCCATTAATATTCTTATATACGTTTATCATATCCCCCCTTAAACGTCTCTTCTCAAGACTAAACAATTGTAACTCCTTTAATCGCTCCTCATAGCTAAGATGTTCTATGCCCCATATTAGTTTATTTGCGCGTCTCTGCACCCTTTCCAGCTCCGCAGTGTCCCTTTTATGTACAGGCGACCAAAACTGAACAGCATACTCCAGGTGAGGCCGTACCAATGCTTTATAAAGGGGGAGTATTATGTCCCTGTCCCTTGAGTCCATGCCTCTTTTGATACATGACAATATCCTGCTGGCTTTGGAAGCAGCAGCCTGACATTGCATGCTATTCTGTAGTCTGTGATCTACAAGTACACCCAGATCCTTCTCTACCAGTGACTCTGCCAGTTTAATCCCCCCCTAAGACATATGACGCATGCAGGTTATTAGTACCCAGATGCATAACTTTACATTTATCCACATTGAACCTCATTTGCCAAGTGGATGCCCAGACACTTAGTCTATCCAAGTCAACTTGTAACTTATGCACATCCTCTATAGACTGTACCGTGCTACAAAGCTTGGTGTCATCTGCAAAGATAGAAACAGAGCTGTTAATACCATCCTCTATATCATTGATAAATAAATTAAACAACAGCGGTCCCAGTACTGAACCTTGGGGTACACCACTAATAACCGTGAACCAATCAGAGTACGAATTATTGACCGCCACTCTCTGGGTACGATCCATGAGCCAGTGTTCAATCCAGTTACAAACTAAAATTTCCAAACCCAAAGACCTTAACTTACCTGTCAGACGTCTATGAGGGACAGTATCAAATGCTTTAGCAAAATCCAGAAACACTATATCCACAGCCATTCCTCTGTCAAGGCTTCTACTCACCTCTTCATAAAAGCAAATTAGATTGGTTTGACAACTTCTATCCTTAGTAAACCCATGCTGGCTATCACTTATAATACTATTATCCCCTATGTATTCCTTTATGTAATCCCTTATAAGTCCTTCAAACGTTACTCGGCTACCATGGATAGGAAGAGGGCGGGGGTAGCTATTTTGGTGTCTAGGTCCTGCCCATTACAAGTCTCTTCCTCTCTTCTTGATCCTAAGGGGAGGTATGTCATACTGGAGGGTTCCCTGGGCGGGGTCTCCCTTTTGCTTTGTAATGTCTATGCTCCTAACACTTCGCAAGTTCCTTTTCTGCGTAGGGTCCTTACTAAACTCCAGAGGTATCCCCCGTCAGCATGGTTAGTGGGTGGAGATTTTAACCTCATCTTTTCCCCCTCCTTGGACCGCCATTCAGTCACCGGCGCTCCCCCTGTGCCTGCGCAGCTGCGTCTTGCCTCAATTTTTCGGCGTCTCATCTGTAACTCCTCGCTCTACGATTTGTGGAGGATTGGCCACCCGACGGAGCGCTCTTTTAGTTTTTATTCGCACCCACACAAGTTGCATACGCGTATTGACTTTTTTTTTGGGAATCTTCCGATGGTGCGCATGCTCTCTGATACCTCTCTGGATCCTATTTCTTGGTCTGACCACTGTCCAGTTCTCCTCTCTTTCTCCTCTTCCCCTTCCTCTCTGAGATCTTGTCATTGGAGATTGAATGACTCCCTCCTTAAAACGTTACCTTCCCGAGAGTCGATTCAGCGGTGTATTACTGACTACTTTGCCACTAATGAAGGCTCAGTGTCCTCGCAGGCTATCCTTTGGGAAGTTCACAAGTCTGTGATCCGCGGCCATTGCATTGCTTTGGGCGCTGGTCTTAAGCGTAATGCTCTGAGTCGCTCTCGGGAACTTCGATTGGAGATTGCTCGTCTGGAAGCTTGCTTGCTGTCTTCTCCTTCTGTTTCAACACTGAGGGGCTTGGTTGCGGCCCGGGCGCGATTGGGCGACCTGGCTCTACATAGAGTTGAGAGGCAATTGCTCTATGCCAAGCAACGCTTCTACGAGAAAGGCAATAAGGCTCACACAATGCTGGCGAGGCGTTTACGTGACCGGGCTGCTGCTCAATCCCCCTCTGCTTTGAAGGACCCTAATGGGGTTCTCCATTACCACCCTGCTGATATCTCCCGTCTTTTTGTTGACTATTACACTGGTCTTTACTCACTTCCTTCCCAGTTGCCGTCCGACCCGGGGGAGAGGGCAGCCACCTTAGACACCTATCTCTCTCGGTGTGGATTGCCTTCTCTTTCAGGTGCCGACCGGGATGTTCTAAATGCCCCTATTACGGGAGAGGAGGTCTTGGAGGTCCTTAAATCTCTCCCGACTGGTCGCTCTCCTGGGCCGGATGGTTTCCCATATCTGTATTATAAGACATTCTCCACTCTGCTGGTGCCTAAACTCATTTCTCTCTTCAATTCCTTTCTGGACGGGGAGGCGATTCCGCAGTCTTTCTTACACTCCCTTATCACCCTTATACCCAAGCCCGGCAAAGATCCTCACGATTGCTCCAGCTATCGGCCCATTGCCCTCCTTAACTCTGACCTTAAGCTTTTTTCTAAGGTATTGGCTGTTAGACTTTGCTCCTTCCTCCCGGCTCTCATTCATAAAGACCAGGTTGGATTTATCCCTTGTCGCCAAGGTGGAGACAACACAAGGAGGGTGGTGGACCTGATTGATTTGATCAATCGGAGATCTGAGCAGGCCTTAATTCTTAGTTTAGATGCTGAAAAAGCTTTCGATAGGCTGGGGTGGCCGTTTCTTTTTGCTACTTTACAAAAATTTGGGATTTCGGGGAAGTTTTTGACTGCACTGCGGGGTCTCTATTCCTCCCCTACAGCCTCATTCAAGCTTCCTCACTCGCCGTCTCCTATTTTTTCTTTATTTAATGGAACTCGTCAGGGTTGCCCGTTATCCCCCCTGATCTTTGCGCTATGTATTGAACCCTTAGCCGCTATGATCAGAGGTGATCCGGACATTACTGGTATTTTCTTACATGATAGGGAATTCAAGGTTTGTCTGTTTGCTGACGATGTTCTTCTTACACTTTCTCGCCCTCTACTGTCTCTTCCTTCTCTTTACAAGGTTTTGCATGACTATGGGGTGGTTTCCGGCTATAAGGTTAACCTTGCTAAGTCGGAGGCCCTTCCTCTCAATCTCCCTTCTTCGTTTTCTGCTCTTCTACGCTCTGACTATTCTTTCCGGTGGTCTCCCTCTGCTATTAAGTACTTGGGGGTCTGGATCTCTTCTAACTATTCCTCACTTTATTCCACCAACTATCTTCCCCTCTTTCGGGAGCTCCGTGCTCTTATGGAAAAATGGCGCTCGCAATACATCTCTTTTTTTGGTCGCATTGCTGCGGTGAAAATGACTATTCTCCCGAAGCTTCTTTACTTTTTTGAGACCCTGCCGGTTCGGGTCCCACTGTCAGCCCTGCGCTCTCTACAGGCGGCTATTTTTCGATTTATTTGGGATGGAAAAAGACATCGGCTCCCGATGTCCGTGATGATGGCCGGGAGGGCGTTTAGTGGCTTGGCGGTCCCGGATGTGGTAAAGTACTATTGGGCTTCCCACTTGCGCCATCTAGCGGCGTGGTCTACCTATCATGCCTATAGCCATTGGATGGAGCTAGAGAAGCTATGGTTAGCGCCTGTCCACCCTAACGCTCTCCTTTGGACTCTTCCTGCCTCTGCTCCTTCTCTCTCCCCTCTCCTGGGCCCTATGGCACTTTCCAGATATGTGTGGGGTTACTGCTCTGTCAAATTTAAACTACTGTCTCCCTCCTCCCCTCTTCGATCTTTCCTTTATCATCCTAGTTTTCCCCCCGGCCGGACTTCTCTTATGGTGGGGGAGTGGGGGTCTGGAGGCCTTTTTTGCTGGGCAGATGTGGTTGATCCCTTGTCGCGAACTCTCTTGCCTTTTTCTCAGTTGCAGTCTCGTTGGGATCTCCCCTCGTCTGAGCATTTTCATTATTTACAGCTACAGCATTTTATGTCCTCCACGCTCGGTTCCCTTGTGGTGTCCTTGCCTACAGGCTTTGAAAGGCTGTGTCGTGGTGGACCTCAGGCGAGGGGTCTTCTCTCCGATATTTACTCATTGCTTACCCGGCCTATGGGGGATGTCCAGGTATCCCACCGGTATATGTCTCGTTGGGAGGAAGCGCTTAATATGTCTATTACCCTTCCTCAGTGGAAAATAATATGGGAGAGGGCTGTACTGCTTACAAGGAGACTCAATACAAACTGATTTTGGGTTGGTACCATACCCCGGAGTTATTGAATAGACTGAATACCAGTGTCCCCCCCCCAGTGCTGGCAATGTGGGGTGGGTTTGGGTACGTTGTTTCATATTTTTTGGTCTTGCCCGCTCATCACGGGATATTGGGAGTTAGTGAGTCGCTTACTTTCGGATGTTTTTGGAGTATCGGTCCCTCCTAACCCTCAGGTCTATCTTTTGCACCTCTCGCACTCGGCTCTACCCAAGAGGTTGTTTAAACTGGCTATGCACATTTTTTTGGCGGCTAAGACCTTAGTTGCTAAATGCTGGAAGAGGACTCTTCCTCCCTCTGAGTCAGACCTACTCTCCCGTATTAGTGAAATACGCTCTCTAGAATACCTCACAGCCTCTCTGAATAATACTATCCCCACCTTCCTTTCAGTTTGGGAGCCGTGGGATCGTTTCTCTGACAGGCAACCTCCTTAAGGTGCTACCGAAAACTCTCCCTATCCCCCCCCCCCCTTCCCTCCCTTCCTTCCTTCTCCCCTAATGTGTTTGTGCTGCGGTGTCTTTGTCTCCTTCTGTCTTCTGTTTGTCTTCTCTCTCGGTCCTTCATGTTGGAGAATTTTTTAGTTCTCTCCTTTGAGTAATTCACTATATGGCTTCTTATCTTCTGTATATTTGCTGGGTTGATGGTTTGTCTGCAGTCGGGGCTAATTGTCCCGATGTACAACTGTTTTATTTGTCCTGCTCTCTATATTGGATTGTTACTTACCCCTATTGTGATTGTGCTGGGCTGCGCCCCGGACTCTGATTTGCCTAAGTCTTAGCGGACTCCTGTTTTCTTTTGTGAAAATCTTTAATAAAAATTACAGTTGAAAAAAAAAAAAAATAAGTCCTTCAAACAATTTACCCACAATGTACGTTAAACTTACCGGTCTATAGTTTCCTGGGGAAGACCTAGAGCCCTTTTTGAAGATTGGCACCACATTCGCCTTGCGCCAGTCCCTTGGCACAATACCAGACACCAGAGATTCTCTAAATATCATGAACAGGGGTACAGATATTACTGAACTTACCTCTCTAAGAACTCTTGGGTGCAATCCATCTGGCCCTGGAGATTTGCTTACATTTATATTACTTAACTTACCTTGTACCATCTCTACATTAAGCCAGTTCAGTACATTACATGATGTGTTACCAGCACTGACCTGGCCAATGTCAGCTCCTTTTTCCATAGTGTATACAGAACTAAAGAACCCATTCAGTAGCTCCGCTTTCTCTTGATCGCCCGTGACAACCTCCCCATTATCATTATTAAGGGGTCCTACATGCTATGTCCTTGATTTTTTTGTATTTATATATCTAAAAAAATATTTAGGATTAGTTTTGCTTTCTTTGGCCACCTGTCTCTCGTTTTGAATTTTTGCTGTTTTTATTACATTTTTACAGATTTTATTAAGCTCCTTGTACTGTTTAAATGTTATAGCTGACCCATCAGATTTGAATTTTTTGAAGGCTATTTTTTTGTTGTTTATTGCTCTTTTAACCTCTTCAGGACATAGGGCGTATGGATACGCCCTGAATCCCGAGTCCTTAAGGACCGAGGGCGTATCCATACGCCCGTGGGAATTCCGGCCCCCACCGCTAGCCGGTTGGGGACCGGAGCCGGATGCCTGCTGAAATCGTTCAGCAGGCATCCCGGCATATCGCCCAGGGGGGTCATTATGCCCCCCCATGTCGGCGATCGCCGCAGATCGCTGGACAATTCAGTCCAGCGATCTGCGGCGATTCCGGGTCAATCGGGTCTCCAGTGACCCGATGACCCGGAATTACTGGCTGTTCGGGGCCGTCTCTGACGGCCCCGAACAGCCAGAGCCTGCAGGGGTGAGGTGGCACTGGTGCCACCTCACGATCGCCCTGATTCGTCGGCCGGATTACCGGCCGACCAATCAGGGCGCCTGCTGCGGGTGTCACTCCCGCACCCGCTCCGCCCCTCTTCCGGAGGACGTGAGCGGGTGCGGGACGTGCACCCCGGGTGCTGGGGACCCCGATCCCCGGCGCCCCTGTTGGGATCGGGGCCCCAGGAGCAGCTGCGGCGGCGGGACTGACCTGTGCGGCGAGGATCGTTGGAGGTGAGTGACAGCCTCCTGCTGTTGCTTAGCAACAGCTCCCAGCATGCAAAAAGGGCATGCTGGGAGCTGTAGTTATGCAACAGCAGGAGGCAGACCACCACAACTCCCAGCATTCCCTTATGGGCATGCTGGGACTTATGGTTTTGCAACAGCTGGAGGCACATTCTTTCTATGGAAAAGTGTACCTTCAGCTGTTGTATAACTACAACTCCCAGCTTGCACAAACAGCTAAAGTGCATGCTGGGAGTTGTAGTGGTGCATCTGCTGGTTGCATAACTACAACTCCCAGCATGCCCGTTGGCTGTCAGTGACTGCTGAGAGTTGTAGTTTTGCAACAGCTGAAGGCACACTGGTTGTGAAACTCAGTTTTTTTTTACCTAACTCAGTGTTTCACGACCGGTGTGCCTCCAGCTGTTGCAAACTACAACTCTCAGCAGTCACCGTACACCATGCACCGTACATGCTGGGAGTTGTAGTTTTGCAACAGCTGGAGGCACACTGGTTGTGAAACACTGAGTTAGGTCACAAACTCAGTGATACATAACCAGTGTGCCTACAGTTGTTGCAAAACTGCAACTCTCAGCAGTCACCGACAGCCAACGGGCATGCTGGGAGTTGTAGTTATGCAACAGCTGGATGTCCCCCCCCCCCCCCCCCCCAATGTGAACGTACAGGGTACACTCACATGGGCGGAGGATTACAGTAAGTATCTGGCTGCAAATTTGAGCTGCCGCAAACTTTCTGCTGCAGCTCAAATTGCCAGCGAGAAACTACTGTGAACCCCCCGCCCGTGCGACTGTACCCTAAAAACACTACACTACACTAACACAAAAAATAAAATAAAAAGTAAAAAACACTACATATACACATACCCCTACACAGCCCCCCTCCCCTCTCCAATAAAAATGAAAAACGTCTGGTACGCCACTGTTTCCAGAACGGAGCCTCCAGCTGTTGCAAAACAACTCCCAGTATTGTCGGACAGCCGTTGACTGTCCAGGCATGCTGGGAGTTTTGCAACAGCTGGAGGCACCCTGTTTGGGAATCACTGGCGTAGAATACCCCTATGTCCACCCCTATGCAATCCCTAATTTAGGCCTCAAATGCGCATGGTGCTCTCACTTTGGAGCCCTGTCGTATTTCAAGGCAACAGTTTAGGGTCACATATGGGGTATCGCCGTACTCGGGAGAAATTGTGTTACAAATTTGGGGGGGTATTTTCTGCTTTTACCCTTTTTAAAAATGTTAAATTTTTGGGAAAACAAGCATTTTAGGTAAAAAAAATTTTTTTTTTTTACATATGCAAAAGTCGTGAAACACCTGTGGGGTATAAAGGTTCACTTAACCCCTTGTTACGTTCCCCGAGGGGTCTAGTTTCCAAAATGGTATGCCATGTGGTTTTTTTTTTGCTGTCCTGGCACCATAGGGGCTTCCTAAATGCGGCATGCCCCCAGAGAAAAATTAGCGTTCAAAAAGCCAAATGTGACTCCTTCTCTTCTGAGACCTGTAGTGCGCCAGCAGAGCACTTTTCACCCCCATATGGGGTGTTTTCTGAATCGGGAGAAATTGGGCTTCAAATTTTTAGGGGTATTTTCTGCTATTACCCTTTTTAAAAATAAAAAATTTTTGGGAAAACAAGCATTTTAGTTAAAATTATTTTTTTTTTTTTTACATTTGCAAAAGTCGTGAAACACCTGTGGGGTATTAAGGTTCACTTTATCCCATGTTACATTCCCCGAGGGGTCTAGTTTCCAAAATGGTATGCCATGTGGGTATTTTTTGCTGTTCTGGCACCATAAGGGCTTCCTAAAGGTAACATGCCCCCCAAAAACCATTTCAGAAAAACGTACTCTCCAAAATCCCCTTGTCGCTCCTTCCCTTCTGAGCCCTCTACTGCGCCCGCCGAACACTTTACATAGACATATGAGGTATGTGCTTACTCGAGAGAAATTGGGCTACAAAAACAAGTAAAAATTTTGTCCTTTTACCCCTTGTAAAAATTCAAAAATTGGGTCTACAAGAACATGTGAGTGTAAAAAATGAAGATTGTGAATTTTCTCCTTCACTTTGCTGCTATTCGTGTGAAACACCTAAAGGGTTAAAACGCTGACTGAATGTCATTTTGAATACTTTGGGGGGTGCAGTTTTTATAATGGGGTCATTTATGGGGTATTTCTAATATGAAGACCCTTCAAATCCACTTCAAACCTGAACTGGTCCCTGAAAAATACTGAGTTTGAAAATTTTGTGAAAAATCGGAAAATTGCTGCTGACCGTTGAAGCCCTCTGGTGTCTTCCAAAAGTAAAAACACGTCAATTTTATGATGCAAACATAAAGTAGACATATTGTATATGTGAACCAAAAAAAAATGTATTCGTAATATCCATTTTCCTTACAAGCAGAGAGCTTCAAAGTTAGAAAAATGCTAAATTTTCAAATTTTTCATCAAATTTACGGATTTTTCACCAAGAAAGGATGCAAGTATCGACAAAAATTTACCACTATGTTAAAGTAGAATATGTCACGAAAAAACAATCTCGGAATCAGAATGATAACTAAAAGCATCCCAGAGTTATTAATGTTTAAAGTGACAGTGGTCAGATGTGCAAAAAACGCTCCGGTCCTTAAGGCCAAAATGGGCTCCGTCCTGAAGGGGTTAACATCATTTGTCAGCCATGTAGGATTTAGTTTTAATCGTTTATATTTGTTCCCCTTTGGTATATATTTAGCTGTATAGTTATTTAGAGTTGATTTAAAGATGTCCCATTTACCTTCTGTATCAGTATTTGAGAACACCACCCCCCAGTCTATGTCCTGTAGTGCAGCCCTCAGCCCAGGGAAGTTTGCCTTTTTAAAGTTATATGTTTTTGCCTTCCCCGCCTGTCTTTGTTTTCTCCATTTTAAGTCAAAAGTAACTATATTGTGGTCGCTATTACCAAGGTTTTCCCGCACAGTTACATTACCAACCAGCTCTGCTTTGTTGGAAATGATCAGATTCAACAAGGCATCACTTCTTGTTGGGTCCTCCACAAACTGGCCCATAAAATTATCCTGCAATAAATTTAGGAATTGTCGCCCCTTTGTAGTTTTAGCCAACCCCGGACCCCAATCTATATCTGGATAGTTAAAATCTCCCATTATTACCACTGTACCTGCCCGGGCGGCCCTCTCTATTTGTTTATGCAGCCGACCTTCTATCTCTTCAGTGATATTAGGGGGTCTGTAGATTACACCAAATATTATTTTTTCAGTATTTCCCTCCTTTTGTACCCACAGTGATTCCACCTCCTCAGAATCATCACACACTATGGCATCGTTCACACTGACTTTCATACCACTTCTTACATACAGACAGACTCCACCACCTTTTCTGTTCATTCTATCCTTGCGAAACAATGTAAACCCCTGCAGATTGACAGCCCAGTCATGCGAGGAGTCCAGCCATGTCTCAGAGACCCCAACTATATCAATATGTTCCTCCAGTATCAAGGCCTCAAGCTCCCCCATTTTATTTGCTAGGCTTCTGGCATTTGTGAACATACACTTTACATTTCCATCCTTTATGTTATTGGGGTTAATGGGATTCAAGAGTGTAAGTTTTATTTTCCTATGAAGCCTATTCCTATTAACTATTCTAACCCCTCCCTCCGCTCCACCCCCAGGTACATTTATAATTCCCACCTCTCTATCTACACTATCTTCCCCCTCTTTGCTGTAGGTTCCCTCCCCCCAAGTCCCTAGTTTAAACACTCCTCCACCCTTCTAGCCATCTTCTCCCCAATCAAAGCTGCACCCTCCCCATTGAGGTGCAGCCCGTCCCTACGGTAGAGCCGGTAACCGACAGCGAAGTCAGCCCAGTTCTCCATGAACCCAAACCCTTCCTTCCTACACCAGCTTCTGAGCCACTTGTTTACCTCCCTGATCTCCCGCTGCCTCTCTGGTGCGGCTCGTGGTACTGGTAGTATTTCAGAAAACACTACCTTGGAGGTCCTTGCCTTAAGCTTGCCGCCTAAGTCCTTGGAATCATTTTTAAGGACACTCCACCTACCTCTTACTTTGTCATTGGTGCCAATATGTACCATGACTGCTGGGTCCTCTCCAGCCCCGCCCAGCAACCTGTCAACCCGGTCTGCGATGTGCCGAAGAACTCCGGCCCCCGCTAACCTCCGTGCCTGCGACCCCGAGGGGAAGCAGGGGATTGGCCAACGGGTCCAGGGCAACAGCAGGACCATCAGCCAGCAGCAGCTCATCACCGCTGGCATCGCTAGGGGCGGGGCTAATTTCATTCCCCCCGTACACTGCAGCTCCCCCTGCAGCAGCAGCAGCCTGCGACAATCTAGTATGCCGCCTGCCCCCTCTAGAGGAGGAGGCCGCAGGTGCAGCATGAATCAAGGCCTGGGTGACTGCCAGGCCCGCAGGAGCCCGCCCCCCCGACTGGGGGGCGGGGTCAGCTGGGGCACGTGTCGTCCTCCTCCCCCTGGCCTGCTCCCCCATCACCGTCACTCCCATGGAGCAGGCCGCCGCACCACGCTCCCGTTGCAGTGAGCGAGGCGCGCCGCCCGCACGCCCCGCGGTCCCCACTAGCGCAGCATCCGAACCGGCAGGCGTTCCCCCCCGACAGCACACCGCTGGCCGCCACGGACCTCAGGCCAGCGGCAACGGCCGAAGGGCTCACCCGCCGGCGTCTAGCAGAGGGAGAGGCCGCAGGTGAAAGGCGCTCCGGAGGGCGAGAGCGCCGGCTGCTGGACCAGGGCCCGATCTCCCCCACCGACTGCGCCGCGAATCCCGGAAACTGCTCCGCGAACCACTGGGGCCCACGGAGCAGCGCCTCCTCCCTCACTCGCCTCAAGATCGTGTCCATGTCCTCCATCAGGTAGGGAGCTCTTCTCACGTTCCTCCTCGTGTCCCGACTGGCCCTAACTACCTGCCTACCTACTTATGACCCCTGTACCTAGCTCCTCCCTTTCCTCCTTGAACCTCCCGCTCTAACCCATTAACCCTTTCCTCGCTGCCTAATCCCCCTGTCATGTGCCCCTACAGTCCAATGCTTTCCCTTCCAGGGCATTCTGTTCTCCTCCACACTGGTCCCTGTGGTCCGGTCAGATGGTTCTGGACTGGGGCTGAACGGTTGCTTGAGGGATTTAGTGGCAGATTTTTTTGGGACTTCAGTTGTTGGATGACCTCTCTCTTCAGTGGCTGCTGATATTCGTAGTGCAGAATTTACAGGTGTTACGTAAAAGGGGTACTCCGGGGGAAAACATTTTATTTTATTTTTTTTTTTTTTAAATCAACTGGTGCCAGAAAGTTAAACAGATTTGTAAATTACTTCTTAAAAATCTTAATCCTTACAGTACTTATCAGCTGCCGTATGCTATAGAGGAAGTTGTATAGTTCTTTTCGGTCTGACTACAGTGCTCTCTGTGAGTAGGAGCAAATCTCCATAGTAAACTTCTCCTACTCCGGACAGTTCCTGACATGGACAGAGGTGTCAGCAGAGAGCACTGTGGTCAGACTGGAAAGAAATCCAAAAAGAAAATAACTTCCTCTGTAGATTACAGCAGCTGATAAGTATTGGAAGGATTAAGATTTTTAACCCCTTAAGGACCAGGCCATTTTATACCTTAAGGACCGGAGCGTTTTTTGCAATTCTGACCACTGTCACTTTAAACATTAAGAACTCTGGAATACTTTTAGTTATCATTCTGATTCCGAGATTGTTTTTTCGTGACATATTCTACTTTAACTTAGTGGTAAAATTTTATGGTAACTTGCATCCTTTCTTGGTGAAAAATCCCAAAATTTGATGAAAAAAATGAAAATTTTGCATTTTTCTAACTTTGAAGCTCTCTGCTTGTAAGGAAAATGGATATTCAAAATATATTTTTTTTGGGTTCACATATACAATATGTCTACTTTATGTTTGCATCATAACATTTATGAGTTTTTACTTTTGGAAGACACCATAGGGCTTCAAAGTTCAGTAGCAATTTTGAAATTTTTCACAAAATTTTCAAACTCACTATTTTTCAGGGACCAGTTCAGTTTTGAAGTGGATTTGAAGGGTCTTCATATTAGAAATACCCCATAAAAGACCCCATTATAAAAACTACACCCCCTAAAGTATTCAAAAAAACATTCAGTAAGTGTATTAACCCTTTAGGTGTTTCACAGGAATAGCAGCAAAGTGAAGGAGAAAATTAAAAATCTTCATTTTTTACACTCGCATGTTCTTGTAGACCCAATTTTTTAATTTTTGCAAGGGTTAAAAAGGAGAAAATTTTTACTTGTATTTGAAACCCAATTTCTCTCGAGTAAGGACATACCTCATATGTCTATGTTAATTGTTCGGCGGGCGCAGTAGAGGGCTCAGAAGGGAAGGAGCGACAAATGGTTTTTGGGGGGCATGCCGCATTTAGGAAGCCCCTATGGTGCCAGGACAGCAAAAAAAAAACACATGGCATACCATTTTGGAAACTAGACCCCTCAGGGAATGTAACAAGGGGTAATGTGAACCTTAATACCCTACAGGTGATTCACGACTTTTGCATATGTAAAAAAAATATATATTTTTTTTACCTAAAATGCTTGGTTTCCCAAAAATTTTACATTTTTAAAAAAGGTAATAGCAGAAAATACCCCCCAAAATTTGAAGCTCAATTTCTCCCGATACAGAAAACACCTCGCATGGGGGTGAAAAGTGCTCTGCTGGTGCACTACAGGTCTCAGAAGAGAAGGAGTCACATTTGGCTTTTTGAAAGCAAATTTTGCTCTGGGGGCATGCCGCATTTAGGAAGCCCCTATGGTGCCAGAACAGCAAAAAAAAAAACCATGGCATACCATTTTGGAAACTAGACCCCTCGGGGAACGTAACAAGGGGTAACGTGAACCTTAATGCCCTACAGGTGTTTCACGACTTTTGCATATGTAAAAAAAAAAAAAATGTTTTTACCTAAAATGCTTGTTTTCCCAAAATGTTTATATTTTTAAAAAGGGTAATAGCGGAAAATACCCCCCAAAATTTGAAGCCCAATTTCTCCCGATTCAGAAAACACCCCATATGGGGGTGAAAAGTGCTCTGCTGGCTCACTACAGGTCTCAGAAGAGAAGGAGTAACATTTGGCTTTTTTAAAGCAAATTTTGCTCTGGGGGCATGCCGCATTTAGGAAGCCCCTATGGTGCCAGGACAGCATAAAAAAAAACACATGGCATACCATTTTGGAAACTAGACCCCTCGGGGAACGTAACAAGGGGTAATGTGAACCTTAATGCCCTACAGGTGTTTCACGACTTTTGCATATGTAAAAAAATATATATTTTTTTTACCTAAAATGCTTGGTTTCCCAAAATTTTTACAATTTTAAAAAGGGTAATAGCAGAAAATACCCCCCAAAATTTGAAGCCCAATTTCTCCCGATTCAGAAAACACCCCATATGGGTGTGAAAAGTGCTCTGCTGGCGCACTACAGGTCTCAGAAGAGAAGGAGTCACATTTGGCTTTTTGAAAGTGAATTTTGCTCTGGGGGCATGCCGCATTTAGGAAGCCCCTATGGTGCCAGGACAGAAAAAAAAAACACATGGCATACTATTTTGGAAACTAGACCCCTCGGGGAACGTAACAAGGGGTAATTTGAACCTTAATACCCTACAGGTGTTTCACGACTTTTGCATATGTAAAAAAATATATATTTTTTTTACCTAAAATGCTTGTTTTCCCAAAAATTTTAGGGTAATAGCAGAAAATACCCCCCAAAATTTGAAGCCCAATTTCTCCCGAGTACGGCGATACCCCATATGTGCCCTAAACTGTTGCCTTGAAATACGACAGGGCTCCAAAGTGAGAGCGCCATGCGCATTTGAGGCCTAAATTAGGGACTTGCATAGGGGTGGACATAGGGGTATTCTACGCCAGTGATTCCCAAACAGGGTGCCTCCAGCTGTTGTAAAACTCCCAGCATGCCTGGACAGTCAACGGCTATCTGGCAATACTGGGAGTAGTTGTTTTGCAACAGCTGGAGGCTCCGTTTTGGAAACAGTGGCGTACCAGACGTTTTTCATTTTTATTGGGGAGGGGGGCTGTGTAGGGGTATGTGTATATGTAGTGTTTTTTACTTTTTATTTTATTTTGTGTTAGTGTAGTGTAGTGTTTTTAGGGTACAGTCGCACGGGCGGGAGTTCACAGTAGTTTCTTGCTGGCAGTTTGAGCTACGGCAGAAAATTTGACGCAGCTCAAACTTGCAGCCGGATACTTACAGTAATCCTCCGCCCATGTGAGTGTACCCTGTACGTTCACATTGGGGGGGGGGGGGGGGAACATCCAGCTGTTGCAAAACTACAACTCCCAGCATGTACGGTCTATCAGTGCATGCTGGGAGTTGTAGTTTTGCAACCGCTGGAGGCTCCGTTTTGGAAACAGTGACGTACCAGACGTTTTTCATTTTTATTGGGGAGGGGAGGGGGGCTGTGTAGGGGTATGTGCATATGTAGTGTTTTTTTTACTTTTTATTTTATTTTGTGTTAGTGTAGTGTAGTGTTTTTAGGGTACAGTCGCACGGGCGGGGGGGTTCACAGTAGTTTCTCGCTGGCAGTTTGAGCTGCGGCAGAAATTTTGCCGCACCTCAAACTTGCAGCCGGATACTTACTGTAATCCTCCGCCCATGTGAGTGTACCCTGTACGTTCACATTGGGGGGGGGGGGGGGGGGGGGAACATCCAGCTGTTGCAAAACTACAACTCCCAGCATGTACGGTCTATCAGTGCATGCTGGGAGTTGTAGTTTTGCAACAGCTGGAGGCACACTGGTTGTGAAACACCGAGTTTGGTAACAAACTCAGTGTTTTGCAACCAGTGTGCCTTCAGCTGTTGCAAAAGCTACAACCCCCAGCATGTACGGACAGCGGAAGGGCATGCTGGGTGTTGTAGTTATGCAACAGCTGGAGGCATACTACTTTGGCTGGGGATGCTGGGGATTGTAGTTATGCAACAGCTGGAGACACACTGGTTTGCTACTTAACTCAGTGTGCCTTCAGCTGTTGCAAAACTACAACTCTCAGCAGTCACCGACAGCCAACGGGCATGCTGGGAGTTGTAGTTATGCAACCACCAGATGCACCACTACAACTCCCAGCATGCACTTTAGCTGATTGTGCAAGCTGGGAGTTGTAGTTACACAACAGCTGAAGGTACACTTTTCCATAGAAAGAATGTGCCTCCAGCTGTTGCAAAACTACAAGTCCCAGCATGCCCATAAGGGCATGCTGGGAGTTGTGGTGGTCTGCCTCCTGCTGTTGCATAACTACAGCTCCCAGCATGCCCTTGTTGCATGCTGGGAGCTGTTGCTAAGCAACAGCAGGAGGCTGTCACTCACCTCCAACGATCCTCGCCGCACAGGTCAGTCCCTCGTCGTCTCCGCCGCCGCCGCTGCTCCTGGGGCCCCGATCCCAACAGGGGCGCCGGGGATCGGGGTCCCCAGCACCCGGGGTGCACGTCCCGCACCCGCTCACGTCCTCCGGAAGAGGGGCGGAGCGGGTTGCGGGAGTGACACTCGCAGCAGGCGCCCTGATTGGTCGGCCGGTAATCCGGCCGACGAATCAGGGCGATCGTGAGGTGGCACCAATGCCACCTCACCCCTGCTGGCTCTGGCTGATCGGGGCCGTCTCTGACGGCCCCGATCAGCCAATAATTCCGGGTCACCGGGTCACTGGAGACCCGATTGACCCGGAATCCGCCGCAGATCGCTGGACTGAATTGTCCAGCGATCTGCGGCCATCGCCGACATGGGGGGTCATAATGACCCCCCTGGGCGATATGCCCCGATGCCTGCTGAACGATTTCAGCAGGCATCGGGGACCGGCTCCGCTCCAGATGGTTGCGGGGGGCCGGTAAAACACATGACGTTCTCATACGTCATGTGTCCTTAAGGACTCGGAAATGGAGACGTATGAGAACGTCATGTGTCCTTAAGGGGTTAAATAGAAATAATTTACAAATCTGGCAAATTTCCCTAACCTCAAGGTTAGTGTTTAACCACTTAAGGACCTAGGGCGTATGGATAAGCTTTGACGTCCTGGTACTTAAGGACCCAGGGCGTATCCATACGCCCGTGGGAATTTCAGTCCCCGCCGCGCGCCGGACGGGGACCGGGCCGGGGTGACTGCTGATATGAATCAGCAGGCACCCCGCACAAATGCCCAGGGGTGCATTTGTGATGACCCCCCCATCGGTGATCGGCGCAAATCGCAAGTGAATTCACACTTGTGATTTGCGCCGATTCCGGGTCATACGGGTCTATTGTGACCCGGTGACCCGAAATAGAAGGGAGATCGCGGTTGTCTAAGACACCCACGATCCCCCTGTAGGCATAGGAGTGGGGTGGCAGGGTTGCCACCCCTCCTATCCCTGCTATTGGTCTGCTATTGATCGTCAGAGGGGACGACCAATAGCAGACCGGGGGCGGGGGGGTTAACTTTCATTTTCCCCGTCTTGTCCACCCACAATAGGCGGGGCAGAACGGGGAACCAAAGGGGACCGGGCGCCGACGTCCACTTACCCGTCACTTGCTTCTGAAGAGGACGGCTCCCGGGATGGTATGGAAGCCGGTAAGTTGATCTGGAGGGCTACAGTCTGAGACTGTGGTCTCTAACTGTAGCCCTCCAGATGTTGCAAAACTACAACTCCCAGCATGCCCAGACAGCTGTTTGGGCATGCTGGAATATGTAGTTTTGCAACAGCTGGAGGGCTGCAATTTGAGACCACTATACAGTGGTCTCTAAACTATATCCCTCCAGATCTTGCAAAACTACAACTCCTAGTATGCCCACATAGCTGTTTGTTGTCTGGGCATGCTGGAAGTTGTAGTTTTGCAACATCTGGAGGTCCACAGTTTGGAGATCACTGTGCAGTGGTCAAAAAACTGTAGCTCTCCAGATGTTGCAAAACTGCAATTCCCAGCATGCCCAGAAAGCAAACAGCTGTCTCGGCATGCTGGGAATTGTAGTTGGGTATCTCAAGCTGTTGCATAACTACATCTCCCAGCATGCCCTTCGGTGATTAGTACATGCTGGGAGTTGTAGTTTTGCAACAGCTGGAGGCACACTGGTTGGAAAATACTGAGTTAGGTAACATAACCTAACTGAAGGTTTTCCAACCAGTGTGCCTCCAGCTGTTGCAAAAGTACAACTCCCAGCATGCACGGTCTGTCAGTACATGCTGGGAGTTGTAGTTTTGAAACAGCTGGAGGTTTGCCCCCCATGTGAATGTACAGGGTACATTCACACGAACAGGTTTACAGTAAATTTCCTACTTAAAATTTTTCCCCGCAGCGCAAACTCCTAGCGGGAAATTAACCGTAACACGCCAGTGTGAATTTACCCTAAAAACACTACACTACACTAACACCTAATAAAGGGTAAAACACTGCATATACACCCCCTTACACTGTCCCCCCCCCCCCCAATAAAAAATTAAAAACGTCTTGTACGGCAGGGTTTCCAAAATGGAGCCTCCAGCTGTTGCAAAACAACAGCTCCCAGCATTTCTGGACAGCCACTGACTGTCCAGGCATGCTGGGAGTTTAGCAAAAGCTGGAGGCACCCTGTTTAGGAATCACTGGCGTAGAATACCCCTATGTCCACCTCTGTGCAATCCCTAATTTAGTCCTCAAATGCGCATGGCGCTCTCTCACTTCGGAGCCCTGTCGTATTTCAAGGAAACAGTTTAGGGCCACATATGGGGTATCTCCGTACTCGGGAGAAATTGCACTACAAATTTTTGGGGTCTTTTTTTCCCTTTACCGCTTGTGAAAAGGAAAAGTTGGGGGCTACACCAGCCTGTTAGTGTAAAAAAATAAAAATGTTTACACTAACATGCTTGTATTGCCCCATACTTTTTATTTCCACAAGCGGTAAAAGGAAAAAAAGACCCCCAAAATTTGTAATGCAATTTCTCCTGAGTAAGGAAATACCCCAGATGTGAGCGTAAAATGCTCTGCGGGCTCACAACAAGGCTCAGGAATGAGAGCGCACCATGTACATTTGAGGCCTAAATTGGTGATTTGCACAGGGGTGGCTGATTGTACAGCGGTTCTGACAAACGCAAAAAAAATAAAAATACCCATATGTGACCCCATTTTGGAAACTACACCCCTCACCGAACGTGACAAGGGGTATAATGAGCCTGAACACCCCACAGGTGTTTGATGAATTTTCATTAAAGTTGGAAGGGAAAATGAAAAAAAAAATTTTTTTTCACTAAAATGCTGGTGTTACCCTAAATCTTTCATTTTCACAAGGGTAAATAGGAAAAAAGCTTCCCCCAAATTTGTAACCCCATCTCTTCTGAGTAAGAACATACCCCATATGTGAATTTAAAGTGCTCTGCGGTCGAACTACAATGCTCCGAAGAGAAGGAGCGCCATTGGGATTTTGTAGAGAAAATTTGTCCGGAATTGAAGGCCACATGTGTTTACAAAGCCCCCATAGTGCCAGAACAATGGACCCCTCGACACATGTGACCCCATTTTGGAAACTACACCCGCCACATAATGTAATAAGGGGTACATTGAGAATTTACCCCCACAGGTGTCTGACAGATTTTTGGAACAGTGGTCCGTAAAAATGAAAAATTAAATTTTTCATTTGCACAGCCCACTGTTCCAAAGATCTGTGGGGTGTAAATACTCACTGCACCCCTTATTAAATTCTGTGAGGGGTGTAGTTTCCAAAATGGGGTCACATGTGGGGGGGTCCACTGTTCTGGTACCACGGGGGGCTTTGTAAACGCACATGGCCCTGACCATTCCAAACTAATTCTCTTTCCAAAAGCTCAATGGCGCTCCTCCTCTTCTGAGCATTGTAGTTCGCCAGAACTTTCACAGAAAGAAAGCCGTTCACTGCGGCATCTTGGTCATTAGATCGGTCAGCCTGGTCCCAACCGGAGTGGTTGTGGTGCAAAACTGTGCAGCTAGGAAAAAAACGCCAGTAAGTGCCGGCTGCATTCACCAGCACAGAAAGCCATATATGCCAGCGGAAAGCCGCCACATAAATGCTGCACGTGCTGTATGCCGCAACTATGCAAATATATCTAGCACATCCTGCAGTCTGTTCACACCTATTGTGAAAACATTCATTTCAGCTGGGATTACACTTGGCGTGTTTGTCACAAAAAACACCATGCTCGCTGCGGGCACATGTTAGGTTGGAATCAATAGGGTAATATGAAACACCAGACACTAATGGGGGTTTCTTCATCCTTTTATGGTGTTTTTAGGCTATCAAATCTGTGGGATGCCGAGAGCATGTTTTTTTTTTTTGGGGGGGGGGGGTATTTTCTCACAATTTTTTTTTTTAGAAATCCTTCAGTCAAATGATGAAAGAATCACATGACTTGTAAAGAGAAAGGCCAGAGGGAAAAAAAACACTAAAGAAAAAACACTTCCCATAATAATAATAATGATGATGATGATGATAATAATAATACACATTGGGACAGATGTATGAAAACCTGTGCAGAGGTCAAGTGGACCAGTTGCCCATAGCAACCAATCAGATCACTTCTTTCACTTTTCAGAGGCCTTTTTAAAAATGAAAGAAACTACCTGATTGGTTGCTATGGGCAACTGGTCCACTTTCCCTCTTCCCTGGTTTTGATAAATCTCTAAGACAACCCCTCCACCTCCCCCCAGTGCTTTTAGCAAAAATAACACAAAGATAGCTGAGAAAAGAAATGAGGGGGAAGATTTTGATGTTTGTTTTTTTTTGCATAAAAAAAACAAAACATCAAACAAGAATTGTGTTTGTTCCTAGGCTTAGGCTGTGATTAAAAACAACATATAAATGGTGTTTTTCAAAGCCCACATTGCTTTATTTCTGGTGCTTTTTCCCCCCTTTCGACAGACGTCTGTCCAGCTATTGCAAAGCTACAACTCCCAGCATGCCCTGACAGCCAAAGGCTGAGAGTTGTAGTTTTGCAACAGGTGGGCAGCCACAAGGGATCGGTTTTGCAGTATGTCAATCTAGGGCCATGGTGTCTGATCTGGAACTGGCAGCAGGAGCCACGACCACTTTAAATCAATGGCTGCTGGGACGTATGACTAGTGACATCCTTCGCTCCAGACCGCAACGTCAGGGACGTCACTCGTCAGACGTCCCGGCGGCCAGCGCTGCTCATTGAGCCTACCGGAGTAGCATTGATCTATGTAAGAAACCTATGGGCCCAGGCTGTTGGGGCCACCAAATGATATTACATATACAGAATGTCTGGTTAGGAGAAACAAATATAACGCACCCACAGGGAGTGGCGCCATTTTAATAAAATTTGTCAAAAACCTTAGATAACAGTCATACAGAATATATTAGAAAGCTTTTTTGATTTTCAGCCAATCAGAGAGCAGCACTACTGAAATAGAACTCCCAGGAGGTAACAGTGTGTCACACATGTGATGTCATAACCATTGTCCACCAAAGAGCAGCACTGAGCAGAAATAACACTGCTCCTGTTCATTCTCCATCAGTGAGGGGCCGGTGCTGGACACTGTGTAGGGACGCGGGAATGCAAAGTCATACACATGACTGTGACTGGTAAGTGTTACATTGTTGTGTCCAAAAGGTCTTTAGTGCAGTTCCATGTGTATTTCTATGATAAACATGTAAATAATTTATCTTTTTTTTTCTTATCTTAGATGCACTATCTCCAGGACATGGAGTAGCATTTCCGGACCTACAGCAAGACGTTGGATGAAGGCATAGCCCCAGAAATAACACTGGTCCTGTTCATCAGTGAGGGGCCGGTGCTGGACACTGTGTAGGGACACGGGAATGCAAAGTCATGCACATGACTGTGACTGGTAAGTGTTACATTGTTTTGTCCAAAAGGTCTTTATTGCAGTTCCATGTGTATTTCTATGATAAACATGTAAATAATCTATCTTTTTTTGTCCCCTATCTTAGATGCACTATTTCCAGGAGATGGAGTAGCATTTCGGGACCTACAGCAAGACGTTGGATGAAGGCACAGGCCTAGGAATCATGCACATACACAGAAACATTTGCCCAAATTATAGAGGTAACCTCCTTTAGTATGCCCAGAGGAAGGGCCATACAGTAGCCATGGATTCCCTACAGGTTTCCTCCCCTCTGGAGGTTTTTCCTGTCCTGAGTATTAGTTACTGTACGCTCTTTGTGAGTGATGGGAGGTTACAAAAAATCCCCTACACAAACATTTTAATAAATAATAAATAAAGTTCCCCTTTTTTTAAACTGTTCTTTGACTTGTTCGACTCATTTATTTATTTCTGTGTGTGAAAATAGAGTTAGCAAAACATGGATGACCAAAGCTGCTCTCCTGCACGATCTGCATAATGTGGTGCAGAGAGAGGCAACTGGTGCTGGCTGGTGCAGTTTATGAGGCAAACGTAGAACACCCAGCAAGTTCCATGCACAAGCCTTTTTCTGATGAATGGGACTCATGCAGGGAACTTGCTAGGGGTCATACGGTTGCAAAGGACCAACTTTTGGGTACATGAACTGTCCCTTAAAGGGGTATAGATATCTTATCCCCTATGTAAAGGATAGGGGATAAGATGTCTGATCAATGGGATCCTGCTGCTGGGACCCCAGCAATCTCCATGCAGCAACCAAAATTCTAAATATTATGTTTAGCTCACTGGTTCCTGTGGTGGGATTCGTGACATCATGCCACACCTTCTTGTGACATCACACCACCTCCCATAGACATAAATGGAAAGGGTGTGGCGTGAGGTCACGACCCGCACCACGAGAACCCAGAGTTCTAAATATATTATTTGGAACGCCGGGTGCTGCATGAAGATTGCGGGGGTCCCAGTGATCAGTCATCTTTTGTCCTATCCTTAAGGTAGGGGATAAGATATCTAGGGGCGGAGTACCACTTTAAGGAATTAGAGAGTGTAGGCATGCCTTACAAGCAGGTAGAAAAAGAACAGCTGGGAGAAATGACAGGACACAAAGCAATATTTGGCTGGGACCGATTTTGGGTGTGTTCTGCCCAATTAAAGGAAAACTATGGCAAAAATTAACTTATCCCCTATCCATGGTTTATGGGATAAGTAGCTGATCGTGGGGGGTCCCCCTGCAATACCTGGGATGAGACCCGTCGCTCAGTGAGAAGCGCTCGCTGCAGACGTCAAATCTCAATTTCCCTGGACCCCCCCCTTCCTTCATGTCCACCACAGACGCCCCCAGACTGCTGTCTCTTACAGAGTTTTATGCCCAGAAATGGTTGGCTACTCACTTTGTCAGTAGATTCTCATCCTAAATATGAAGACAATCGGGGAAATGTACCTGTGGAGAGGAAATGTTGTCCAGTTGCTCTTAGCAACCAATCAGATTACTTCTTTTATTTTTCAGAGGTCTTCTCAAGAATGAAAGAAGCAATCTGATTGGTTGCTATGGGCAACCTGATGAAAACATCTTTTTTTTCTTTAACAACTACAGTACTACAACTCCCATTGTAGTGTGTCTTTTCAACCTGTGCCTCCTCCAACCCTGACCCTTAGGGGGGCATAGACGGACCACACTGGGGGTTGTAGTACTTTCATTTTTACAGTTCCCCTATAACTCTGCAGCTTCGGTAGAAGTATGAGGCTCAGCCTTAGAGTCAGTGTATCTGGCTGCTCCAGTGTTCTTCTCTTTTACAGCCTGGACACTGTTCTCCTCCACACTGGTCCCTGTGGTCCGGTCAGATGGTTCTGGACTGGGGCTGAACGGTTGCTTGAGGGATTTAGTGGCAGATTTTTTTGGGACTTCAGTTGTTGGATGACCTTTCTTCAGTGGCTGCTGATATTCGTAGTGCAGAATTTACAGGTGTTACGTAAAAGGGGTACTACGGGGGAAAACATTATTTTATTTTAGTTTTTTTAAATCAACTGGTGCCAGAAAGTTAAACAGATTTGTAAATTACTTCTTAAAAATCTTAATCCTTACAGTACTTATCAGCTGCCGTATGCTACAGAGGAAGTTGTATAGTTCTTTTCGGTCTGACTACAGTGCTCTATGTGAGTAGGAGCAAATCTCCATAGTAAACTTCTCCTACTCTGGACAGTTCCTGACATGGACAGAGGTGTCAGCAGAGAGCACTTCCTGTGGAACACAGCAGCTGTTGGGTGTGTCTGACTTCCAGAGTTTTCCAGAGAGAGAGGATTGAAGCAGTGTTTCCTACAGCCTTTTCCCCAGGAGGGTGGCAGCTTCCTTGGGAGAGCCTCCTGCTATGGAGCCCCAGACTTCCACCCCTCGAACTAGGACGGCGGGGGGTGGGAGTGAGAGAGCTACGGCCGATTCCCAGGACAGGGTGAGAAGATCCAGCAGGCTCCGCAGTAATGTGGAGCCCACTCCCCCGTCCGTCGCTGGAAACCGCAAGGCGTCCGGTAAGAAGCTTATGGTTATGTCTTCGGGGACTGTGTCTGATACTATGGAACCCCAGCAATGGGGGGTGAAGGGTCCCAGGGAGTCGCTAGCTACTTTCGGTTCCCGCATGCAGGCAAATCTAGTAGAATATGAGTAGCTGGGAAAAAAGCTGAAAATCATAAGGGAAGACCTGAAGTTTGCTCGCTACCAAACAGATAACTCTGCCAAGGCCATGAGGGCAAGGTTCGCTGCCAGGGTGTGTCAGCTGAAGGCAGAGGAGCAGGAGGTGGTGAGAGCCCGAATGCTGATTGTAGAGGGTGCAGGCATGTTTAAAGAAAAATTAAAGAATGAAGACCGCTATAAAACCATGCGTACCCCTGTGAAGGAGGAAGAGGATAGTCAGGGGGAGGAAGAGTGCTTGTGTGTCACGGAGGAGAAGATGGAGGAAGGTGGTGAGGGAGATGGCGGCAGTGAGGGAGATGAGAGTGAGGGGGATGTGTGTGATACCCCGTATACCCCTAAGACCTCTGTCACCCCGAGTGCAGATTACATCAACCCTGCCCAAGTCGCCTTACCAGCCACCTCTGAGGAAAGTGACAGTAGTGATGGCGGTGACAGTGGACTGGTCTGTGGGGGGCTTCTGCGGGCCATAGTGATGCAGGAGTCACCCAACCGTCTGGAAAATTGCAGTTTTGGCCAGGACCTGGGCCCTGAGGGGAGGAAGAGGAAAAAAAAGAAGAAGAAGAAAAAGGCTGAGGAGCAGATAAAGTTTGTTTTCTCTCCAATCCAGCAGTCTGGGCCACCTGAAAAGTTGATTCAGGCTGCTGGGCCTCCCACTCTGCCAGATCCCGCTTCTGCTGTGGAACGGGACCAGCACGGGGGGTACAGTGGTGCATCCAACATGGCCGCAGGTGCTACAGTCACGCGTCCTGCTGGTAGGGAAGAACAGGACGGGCTAATGGTGGGCAATAGTTATGCGGCAGTTTGCAAGGGGAGCGGTTCCCCGAGTATTGTGGGCAATGTTACTAGCCCTGCGGGGCACTTCCCTGAGAGGGGGGGGGAGTGTCCAGGCGCCTGAGGTGTGTGGTGAGATCTTCTGCTCGGGGGGCGGTCCCCTGGGCGCTGCTAGTAGTGTCGGTGCTGCGGGGCACTCCCCTGAGAGAGGGGGGGGAGCGTCCAGGTGTCAGAACCTGCTGCTGAGCCCGTGCGGTTGGGCACAGTGTTTGGCGCGGACACTGCAGGGATCTCCCCTGTGAGAGAGGGGAGTCCCTGCACATCAGTGGCACGAGGAGGGGTGAAGTTGCGCCCGGAGGGGCAGCCTCAGCTTCGGGAGGTGATGTCGGCGGTAACATCTCGAATGGAGGAGGAGTCAGCGTCGCCGACAATGGCAGCCGCCGGTGACTTGAGAATGTACAAAAAGGCCAAGCTAAAGCATGTCCAGGCCAGCCCAGAGGTAGTGGGTGAAGCAGCTGCTGATCCCAAAAATACTGTCAATAAAAGCAATGTTAATACAAGGTGTTTGAAAGATGGGAGTGGTAGTGCTGTGGATGAGAGGGGTGTATGTGGCAGTGGTAGTGGTGCAAATGGGAGGAGTGGTAGTGGTGCAGATGGGAGGATTGGTAGTGGTGCAGATGGGAGGAGTGGAAGTGGTGCAGATGGGTGGAGTGGTAGTGGTGTAGATGGGAGCAGTGGTAGTGGTGTAGATGGGAGGAGTGGTAGTGTTGTGGATGGGAGGAGTGGTAGTGGTGTGAATGAGAGTGGTGATAGTGGAGTGAATGAGAGGAGTGGTAGTGGTGCAGATGGGAGGAGTGGTAGTGGAGTGATTGGGAGGAGTGGCAGTGAAGTGAATAAGAGTGGTGATAGTGGAGTGAAGAGGAGGGGTGGTAGTGGTGTGAATGAGAGGAGTGGTAGTGGTGCAGATGGGAGGAGTAGTGGTGTGAATGAGAGTAGTAGTAGTGGTGTGGATGGTAGGAATAAGAGTGGCTTTTGTGGCAGTACAGGTGGCCTAGGCGGGGATGTAAGGACGGTGTATGGTCCGGCTGCCCCCCCCGGTCGTCAGGAGTTATGCAAGTGTGGCGGCTGGGGGTTCAGTAGGATCTTTACCTCCTGTATCTGGTGAAGGTCAGTTGCAACGGCGCCTCCTGGAGGCACTAAAGAGAGGAGAAAGGACGCTCCAGGTAGAGGGAAAGGAGATGGACCTGTCTTTTTGGGTGGAGAGACATGGTCTGGGAGCGTTCCGAGAGAGGAATGGGTAGGCCGTATGGTCCCTCCAGACACCCGGGCAGGAGGTAGATCGCAGGAATGTGGCCCGTTGGGTCTGGAAAGGCGAAGATGCGTGGTGGTGGTGGAGCTTCTTTTCCAGATGGGTTTCAGGGCTGGGGACATCTTTGACCTGATTCACCCCTTCGGCTCCTCCGAGTTTGACGTCAGCTTTGTTAGGCCGGAAGGACTAGATCTCTTTTGGTCTAATTATGAGCTGATGAAAAACGAGCCCGGATGGCGAGATTTCGCTGTAAAAGCGGTATCTCGCCAGAGTATGGTAAAGAAAGTGACCGTTTTGACCCGTAACGAGTCACTTTCTTGTTATGACAATATGACCTTGCTAGGCAGGTACGGGGAGGTGACGGACGTCCCCCGGAAGATCTTTGACGAGCACAATATATGGTCTGGGGCCTGGACGTTTTCCGTTCGTCTCAGGCGTTCAGGGAACACGGTCACCCACATCCCTTTGGCCGCCTTTCTGGGACGCGACAGGATTCAGATCTTCTACCAGGGGAAGCCGAGGCTGTGTCACAGGTGTGGTGACCAAAACCACTTTAGTGCCAACTGCACTCAGCAGATATGCGCCCTCTGCTGTGGGGTGGGACCTCTGGCGGCCACCTGTGGGCAGATTCGGTGTAACTTGTGTGGTGACCTAGGTCACCCGTTCAGCCGGTGTCCACGCTTGTTCTCTAACACTGTGACCGCCCCGGCTGCGGAGAGCCTAACGGTTGCCCCAGCGGGGGAGGGGACTAGTGGAGGAGAGGGGGCACCAAAGCCAGTGAAGGAAAAACATAAGACCCCCTCTATGCGGAGGCGAGAGGAGAAGCGCAGGTTGGAGAGGGCCCTTGAGAATGCCCAGGTGCCAGGGGTGGCTCGGGGTCCCACTCCAGACACTGGCTCAGAAGGAGGTCAGAATAACTCTGAGGCTTTGGGTGGGGCCGAACTGGATGAGGAGATAGGGAGACTGCGTAGGGAAGAAGGTCAAGATGCTCCTTCCTCCAGTCATGCCTCTGAATCCAAAACTGTGGATGAGCAGGAGAAGGAGGGGCAGACAGTAAATGGTGGCCAGGAAAAGAAGAAGAGGAGGAAGAAGAAGGATAAGAGTAAGGCTGCGCCGTCCTCCTCTTCAGTTGTAGCCTCAGACCATAGAAGGAACAACTCAGTCTCTGACCCTCTGATCGTCCTTTCAAATCGATATGAGGCCCTTGGGGATACCATCTCCCCTCCTCTTCTCGAGGGTCCGGAGGCAGTGCGGCCTCCAGGAGGTGCCGAGCCTCCTTCCTCTGGGGCAGTTTCCTCAGGGGCTGAGGTAACACCAGATGCTGGAGGTAAAGATCCTAGGATGGATATATCCCTGAGTTTAAAAAGAGGCATAGGGTCTTCCTCCGATTCAGATGGGGGTGGAGGGAAGGAGAGGAAGAAGGTTTAAGGGGTGAGGCCATCTAACTCAATCACGTTGGCATCCATTAACTGTGCCAGCATAAAATCAGATACGGCTAGATTCGCAGCCTTTGATTTTCTCGGCCGTGTTGAAGCTGACATTTTCTTTTTACAAGAGACTAGGTTGTCAGATCTAGCCTCCCTGGTAAAAGCCAGAAGAGAGTGGAGGCGCGGTCCCTCCCACTGGTCTCTTGCGGCTGAGCCGTATAGTGGGGTGGCGGTCCTTTTTACTGCTCCTGTTGAATGCAGACGGGTTATTGAGTTAGAAATGGGGAGGTGCCTGATCTTAGATGTCTTCATGAAGGGACAAGAGCTCCGGCTCATTAACATCTACGCCCCGCAAACTAAGCGGGGCCGTAAAGATCTCTTTATGAGGATTAAGCCCTTTCTTTTTACGAGTCGGCAAGTGATCTTTGGAGGGGACTTCAATAATGTCACGAGGTCTCAAGATAGGAGAGGCTCCAATGGTCCGCTGACTTGCGATAGTGTTGCACTGATTAGCATAGCTAGAGAAGCTCGCCTAGAGGACGCCCACATCCGGAGCCCCTCAGGCCACACGGGTTTCCCCTATCATCAAGGTAGTCGCAGGTCTAGGATAGATAGGTTTTATTTAAAGGAGGAAGCCGTAGCTTCCGCAGTGTCCATGGTTGAGGTGGAGTTCTCCGACCACTGTATGATTTTGTTTTCCCTGAATGTTTCAGAGACCCCCCCGGATGGGAAAAGGTTATTGGAAGCTGAATTTGTCCCTCCTGGAGGAAGCGGAGATAAGACAGTCCTTTGAGGATTTTCTTCAGAGTCAGGTACCTTTACTGGGCCTATGTAGTAGTAAGTCAGAGTGGTGGGAGATATTGAAGAAGCGGGTTGAGGGGTTCTTCCGCCAGCTCTCGAGCCTCAGGTCCCTGAACAGGTATCGCCTGTATCAGGGTCTGAGTAGGAAACTCGAGCTTCTTGTCTCGACTGGAGGTAGCCGTGAGGATATCTCCAGAGTGAAATCCTTGCTGATGGGGTGTCAGTACGATAGGCACGCATCTTTGGTTTTTGAGAGGGATTTCGGGAAGTACCGCTCGCCCGACCCTTACACAAACTGTAAGATGTCAGTGAGTAGTAAAGTCATTTCAGGACTGATTGATAGTACAGGATCTCTGAATCGGTCCAGATCAGGGATCTTGGAGGTCGTCAGATCCTTCTACTCGCACCTCTTGGGAAGGAAGGATCTAGATCAAGACAAGATGTCGGCTTTCCTGGCTGAAACCATTCCTGAGCCAGGGGTAGACCCCTCTCTTGATGTTTTGGCAGAAGAAATCAGGGAAGAGGAAGTGAGACTAGCGATCGAGGGGCTCGCCCCTAAGAAGTCGCCAGGTCCGGATGGCTTAACATCCGAGTGGTACAGGACCTTTAAGGAGTCTTTAGCTCCCCTCTTGACTGAGGTATTCAATGAGTGTCTCTCCTCGGGCACTCTGCCGAATTCAATGAGGAGGTCAGCCCTGATTCTTCTGTCAAAGGGTAAAGATCCCAGCCGTATTGAGAATTGGAGGCCCATAGCTTTTCTCAATACGGACAGGAAGCTTCCGGCTAAGATACTGTTTAATCGGCTGGTGAAGTTTGCACCCCGGCTCCTTTCGGGGGCTCAGCACTGCTCTGTTCCAGGCCGAAGCACCTTAAGTGCGGTCCTTAGTGTCAGGGAGGCAGTGGAGCGGAGTAGAGCGGGTTTCTGGAAGGGGTACTTGCTGTCCCTGGATCAGGCCAAAGCGTTTGATCGGGTGAACCACGAGTACCTCTGGTCCGTCCTCCTGAGATATGGCTTACCGAGTACTTTTGTTAATTGGCTTAAGATCTTGTATGCAGGGGCAGAGAGTTTCCCACTGGTGAACGGTTGGTCTGGCCGCTGTTTTGAGGTGGGGTCCGGAGTCCGTCAGGGTTGTCCTTTGAGCCTGCTTTTATACGTGTTTGCGATCGATCCCTTCGTCCGGAGGGTAGATTGTGGGCCGTTGGCGGGAGTCAGGATGAGTCTGGCGGAGCTGGATGTCGCCCAGAGAGTGGTGGCGTACGCTGACGATGTCACTATTTTTGTCTCCTCGCGAGAGGAGGTCGATGTGGTGATGTCGGAAGTGGACCGCTACTCGGAGGCATCTGGGTCTAAGATCAACCGGGATAAGTGTGAGAGTCTCTGGCTGGGAGGGGGAGATCCCAAGTTTGATCTCCCGGACACTCTTCCCGGGCCCCAAGAGTCAGCAAAAGTTTTGGGCATCATATTCGGCCAGGATGATTATCCAACCAAAAACTGGGATGGTAAGCTCCAGGATGCCGCTCAGAAGGTGGACCAATGGAAGGGTTGGTCTATGACCCTCAGGGAAAGGGTACACCTGATCAAATCGTACCTGCTCCCCTTGTTTATCTATCTGCAGCGTATGTATCTTGCCAGAAGCTTACTACATTAGAATCTACAGCCTGTTTTTCCAACTGTTATGGGGAAACAGGATGAACCTAGTCAAGAGGGAGGTTACGTACCGCACGAGGAGACTAGGGGGTTTATCTATGGTAAACCCTGTGGTGTTCTTAACCAACACCTTCTTGAAAGCTAACATCTCAAACCTCTGGTCAGAGAGGGCTTCTCCGTGGGTACTCTACTGCAGGGAATGGTTTCGGCCTTTCTTCCAGGAATGGGAGACAGGAGGGCAAGTGAAGGACCTCCGTACGCCCCATGGATATCTTCCGGCTTACGCTACCCCGACTCTGAAGGCGATACGTCGGTGGGGTCTGGGAGTGTGGGAGAGCAGGACCCAGTGAAGGCAGTTCCTTGACAAACGGGTTCTGTTGACCCACTTCCAGAAGCCTCTGGCGCTCAGGGACTGCCCAGGTCGGGATCTGAGGGTGGGGTTGTACCTTTTAAACATGAAAAGGATCCCCCAGAAGTTTTGGGACTTGGCCTGGCGCTGCTTTCAGGGGAAGCTATATGTGAGGGACAATTTGAAGTGTAGGAACTCTGATGACCGGGGTGTGGGTGAGGGTACAGTTTTAGTGTAGGGTTTTTCCTAGGGTTTTCTATTGATTTTGTAGGTGTTTTCTGTAGTGCATATATTTTGTTTATTTTATATTTAATTTATATAGTAAATTTAGTAATTTTGTACCTATATTGTGTTATATCTATATTGTTTCATATTGTTTCATGTTATAGCGTTATGGTAGCCGGACCAGTTGTTGTGTTGATATGTGGTTTATTTTGTTTATTTCAGTTATTTGGTCTGTTTTATGTTTTCTTTGGTATTTTCATTAGTCCCGGATAGAGGATCCAGTTACTTTGGACGTTTTGTAAGTGAATGTATGTGTGATATGATTATTTTGATTATTATTATTATTATTATTATTATTATTATTATTACAATATACATTTTTTTTGTAATTTTTTTTCAAATTTATTTATTTATTTATTATTTTAATATATGAGAAAAAAAAAATATATATAGATTAAAAAAATATAAAAAATGTAAAAAATAAATTAAAAAATATATAAAAAAAATAAAATGTAAAAAAACATACAATAATTATTTTTTATTTTATTTATTTATTCATTTTTCTTTTTTTTAGGTGTGCTTGCTACTTTTCTGTTTAGTTTTCTTGTTGCGTGTTCCCAAGTATGGATGGTTTTGAGTTATAGTCGGGTAATGATAACTTTTATGTTTATATTTTGACAAGCCAAGTTGTGCTATTTTATTTATTTATTTATTTTTCTTATGTTCATTTTCGGTAAGCGTGTGAGTGTTTGATTAGATATTTTGGGCATATTTTAACCCCTTCAGGACCAAGCCCATTTTGGCCTTAAGGACCAGAGCGTTTTTTGAACATCTGACCACTGTCACTTTAAACATTAATAACTCTGGAATGCTTTTAGTTATCATTCTGATTCCGAGATTGTGTTTTCGTGACATATTCTACTTTAACATGGTGGTAAATTTTTGTGGTAACTTGCATCCTTTCCTTGTGAAAAATCCTAAAATTTGATTAAAAATTTGAATATTTTGCATTTTTCTAACTTTGAAGCTCTCTGCTTGTAAGGAAAATGTATATTACAAATAAAAAAATATTTTATTCACATATACAATATGTCTACTTTATGTTTGCATCATAGAAGTGACGAGTTTTTACTTTTGGAAGACACCAGAGGGCTTCAAAGTTCAACAGCAATTTTCCAATTTTTCCCAAAATTTTCAAACTCACTATTTTTCAGGGACCAGTTCAGGTTTGAAGTGGATTTGAAGGGTCTTCATATTAGAAATACCCCACAAAAGACCCCATTATAAAAACTGCACCCCCCAAAGTATTCAAAATGACATTCAGTCATCATTTTAACCCTTTAGGTGTTTCACAGGAATAGAAGCAAAGTGAAGGAGAAAATTCCCAATCTTCATTTTTTACACTCGCATGTTCTTGTAGACCCAATTTTTGAATTTTTACAAGGGGTAAAAGGAGAAAATGTATACTTATATTTGTAGCCCAATTTCTCTTGAGTAAGCACATACATCATATGTGTATGTAAAGTGTTCGGCGGGCGCAGTAGAGGGCTCAGAAGGGAAAGAGCGACAAGGGGATTTTGGAGAGTATGTTTTTCTGAAATGGTTTTTGGGGGGCATGTTGCATTTAGGAAGCCCCTATGGTGCCAGAACAGCAAAAAAAAACTCACATGGCATACCATTTTGGAAACTAGACCCCTTGAGGAACATAACAAGGAATAAAGTGAGCCTTAATACCCCACAGGTGTTTCACGACTTTTGCATATGTAAAAAAATAATTATTTTTTTTCACTAAAATGTGTATTTCCCCCCAAATTTCACATTTTTCCAAGGGTTAATAGCAGGAAATACCCCCCAATATTTGTAACCCCTTCTCTTCTGAGTATGGAGGTAACCCATAAGTTGACCTGAAGTACACTACGGGCGAACTACAATGCTCAGAAGAGAAGGAGTCATATTTGGCTTTTTGAGAGCAAATTTTGCTCGGGGGGCATGTCGCATTTAGGAAGCCCCTATGGTGCTAGAACAGCAAAAAAAAAAAACACATGGCATACCATTTTGGAAACTAGACCCCTTGAGGAACGTAATAAGGAATAAAGTGAGCCTTAATACCCCACAGGTGTTTCACGACTTTTGCATATGTAAAAAAAATATATATTTTTTCACTAAAATGTGTGTTTCCCCCCAAATTTCACATTTTCCCAAGGGTTAATAGCAGGAAATCCCCCCCAATATTTGTAACCCCTTCTCCTCTGAGTATGGAGGTACCCCATAAGTTGACCTGAAGTGCACTACGGGCGAACTACAATGCTCAGAAGAGAAGGAGTCATATTTGGCTTTTTGAGAGCAAATTTTGCTCGGGGGGCATGTCGCATTTAGGAAGCCCCTATGGTGCCAGAACAGCAAAAAAACCTCACATGGCATACCCTTTTGGAAACTAGACCCCTTGAGGAACATAACAAGGAATAAAGTGAGCCTTAATACCCCACAGGTGTTTCACGACTTTTGCATATGTAAAAAAAAAAAAAAAAAATTTCCACTAAAATTGTATTTCCCCCCAAATTTCACATTTTTCCAAGGGTTAATAGCAGGAAATACCCCCCAATATTTGTAACCCCTTCTCTTCTGAGTATGGAGGTAACCCATAAGTTGACCTGAAGTACACTACGGGCGAACTACAATGCTCAGAAGAGAAGGAGTCATATTTGGCTTTTTGAGAGCAAATTTTGTCGCATTTAGGAAGCCCCTATGGTGCCAGAACAGCAAAAAAAAAAAAAAACACATGGCATACCATTTTGGAAACTAGACCCCTTGAGGAACGTAATAAGGAATAAAGTGAGCCTTAATACCCCACAGGTGTTTCACGACTTTTGCAAATGTAAAAAAAAAAAAAAAATTTTCCACTAAAATGTGTGTTTCCCCCCAAATTTCACATTTTTGCAAGGGTTAATATGTGAAAATACCCCCCAAAATTTGTAACCCCTTCTCTTCTGAGTATTTAGGTACCCCATAAGTTGACCTGAAGTGCACTATGGGCGAACTACAATGCTCAGAAGAGAAGGAGTCATATTTGGCTTTTTGAGAGCAAATTTTGCTCGGGGAGCATGTCGCATTTAGGAAGCCCCTATGGTGCCAGGACAGCAAAAAAAACCACATTGCATACCATTTTGGAAACTAGACCCCTTGAGGAACGTAAAAAGGGGTACAGTGAGCATTTGCCCCCCACTGGTGTCTGACAGATCTTTGGAACAGTGGGCTGTACAAGTTTTCATTTTCACGGACCACTGTTCCAAAGATCCGTCAGACACCTGTGGGGGGTAAATTCTCACTGCACCCCTCACTACATTCCCTGAGGGGTGTCATTTCCGAAATGGGGTCACATGTGGGTTTTTTTTTTTGCGTTTGTCAAAACCGCTGTAACAATCAGCCACCCCTGTGCAAATCACCTCAAATGTACATGGTGCGCTCTCCCTTCTGGGCCTTGTTGTGCGCCCCCAGAGCACTTTGCGCCCACATATGGAGTATCTCCGTAGTCAGGAGAAATTGCGTTACAAATTTTGGGGGGCTTTTTTTACCTTTTACCTCTTGTGAAAATGTAAAGTATAGGGCAACATCAGCATGTTAGTGTAAAAAATTAAAAAATGTTACACTAACATTCTGGTGTAGACCCCAACATTTCCTTTTCATGAAGGGTTAAAGAAGAAAATACCCCCCAAACCTTGTAACGCAATTTCTCCCGAGTACGGCGATACCCCATATGTGACCCTAAACTGTTGCCTTGAAATACGACAGGGCTCCAAAGTGAGAGCGCCATGTGCATTTGAGGCCTAAATTAGGGATTTGCATAGGGGTGGACATAGGGGTATTCTACGCCAGTGATTCCCAAACAGGGTGCCTCCAGCTGTTGCAAAACTCCCAGCATGCGTGGACAGTCAAGGGCTGTCCGGCAATACTGGGAGTTGTTGTTTTTCAACAGCTGGAGGCTCTGCTTTGGATGTTCTTATTGGGGGAGGGGGGCTGTGTAGGGGTATGTGTATATGGCACACAGGTTAGGAAACACTGAGTTAGAAACAGACAATGTTTCCCAACCAGTGTGTCTCCAGTTGTTGCAAAACTACAACTCCCAGCATGCCCAGACAGCTGAAGGGAATGCTGGGAGTTGTAGATCGGCAACATCTGAAGGGCCAGATGTTGCTGAACTAAAACTCCCAGCATTCCTGGACAGTCAGTGCATACTGGGAGTTGTAGTTTTGCAACAGCTGGAAGAGCACAGATTGGAGACCATTATACAATGGTCTCCAAACTGGGGCCCTCCAGATGTTGCAAAACTACAACTCCCAGCATGCATGGTCTGCTAGTGCATGCTGGGAGTTATAGTTTTGCAACAGCTGGAGGCACACAGGTTAGGAAACACTGAGTTAGAAACAATGTTTCCCAACCAGTCTGTCTCCAGTTGTTGCAAAACTACAACTCCCAGCATGCCCAGACAGCTGAAGGGCATGCTGGGAGTTGTAGTTCGGCAACATCTGAAGGGCCAGATGTTGCTGAACTAAAACTCCCAGCATTCCTGGACAGTCAGTTCATGCTGGGAGTTGTAGTTTTGCAACAGCTGCAAGAGCACAGATTGGAGACCATTATACAATTTCAGTAGTTTTCAGACTCCTAGAAGCAGCAGTGAAGATATTCACTGCTGCTTCTGAGGACCATGTACTTACCTGCCGGTCCCGTCGCTGCTCGTCAACGTGGCCGGTCCCGCGTTGCTCCTCGGTCCCACCGCTGGTCCGGGTTAACTGAATGTCATTTATAAACGTCGGGATGCGTGAACGCACTGCACAACCCGGCGTTTATATATGACATTCTGCGGGAAGGGGTTAATATCTTAGTATTTTAGTATCTTAGTAAAGCTGGGCTGGCCGGTTAGGCAGGGTTTTGTTTATGAGGCTTTGTTTTTGGTTCTAGAGTATTTCTTATTTATGTTATAGCTGGTTAAGCTTGCTTTGTGTTTTGTATTTGATAAGTTTTGTATTTTTCTAATAAAAAGAGTGTCAGCAGAGAGCACTGTGGTCAGACTGGAAAGAAATCCAAAAAGAAAATAACTTCCTCTGTAGAATACAGCAGCTGATAACTATTGGAAGGATTAAGATTTTTAAATAGAAATAATTTACAAATCTGGCAAATTTGGAGGCGCACTGGTTGGAAAATACTGAGTTAGGTAACAGAACCTAACTGAAGGTTTTCCAACCAGTGTGCCTCCAGCTGTTGCAAAAGTACAACTACCAGCATGCACGGTCTGTCAGTACATGCTGGGAGTTGTAGTTTTGAAACAGCTGGAGGTTTGACCCCCCATGTGAATGCACAGGGTACATGCACAAAGACAGGTTTACAGTAAATTTCCTGCTTCAAGTTTGGGCTGCGGCAAATTTTTTGCCGCAGCGCAAACTCCTAGCGGGAAATTCACCGTAGCACGCCAGTGTGAATGTACCCTAAAAACACTACACTACACTAACACATAATAAAGGGTAAAACACTACATGTACACCCCCTTACACTGTCCCCCCCCCCCCCCCCCCCCAATAAAAAATTAAAAACGTCTTGTACGGCAGGGTTTCCAAAACGGAGCCTCCAGCTGTTGCAAAACAACAACTCCCAGCATTTCTGGACAGCCACTAACTGTCCAGGCATGCTGAGAGTTTAGCAACAGCTGGAGGCACCCTGTTTGGGAATCACTGGCGTAGAATACCCCTATGTCCACCCCTGTGCAATCCCTAATTTAGTCCTCAAATGCACATGGCGCTCTCTCACTTCGGAGCCCTGTCGTATTTCAAGGAAACAGTTTAGGGCCACATATGGGGTATCTCCGTACTCGGGAGAAATTGCACTACAAATTTTGCGGGTCTTTCTTTCCTTTTACCGCTTGTGAAAAGGAAAAGTTGGGGGCTACACCAGCCTGTTAGTGTAAAAAAATTTTAAAAAAATTTACACTAACATGCTGGTGTTGCCCCATACTTTTTATTTCCACAAGCGGTAAAAGGAAAAAAAGACCCCCAAAATTTGTAACGCAATTTCTCCTGAGTACGGAAATACCCCAGATGTGAGCAAAAAAATGCTCTGCGGGCTCACAACAAGGCTCAGGAATGAGAGCGCACCATGTACATTTGAGGCCTAAATTGGTGATTTGCACAGGGGTGGCTGATTGTACAGCGGTTCTGACAAACGCAAAAAAATAAATACCCACATGTGACCCTATTTTGGAAACTACACCCCTCACCGAACGTGACAAGGGGTATAATGAGCCTGAACACCCCACAGGTGTTTGACAAATTTTCTTTAAAGTTGGATGGGAAAATGAAAAAAAATATATTTTTTCACTTAAATGCTGGTGTTACCCTAAAATTTTCATTTTCACAAGGGAAAATAGGAAAAAAGCCCCCCAAAATGTGTAACCCCATCTCTTCTGAGTAAGAACATACCCCATATGTGAATTTAAAGTGCTCTGCGGGTGAACTACAATGCTCAGAAGAGAAGGAGCGCCATTGGGATTTTGTAAAGAAAATTTGTCTGGAATTGAAGGCCACATGTGTTTACAAAGCCCCCATAGTGCCAGAACAATGGACCCCCGACACATGTGACCCCATTTTGGAACTACACCCCTCACGTAATGTAATAAGGGGTACATTGAGAATTTACCCCCACAGGTGTCTGAAAGATTTTTGGAACAGTGGTCCGTAAAAATGAAAAATTAAATTTTTCATTTGCACAGCCCACTGTTCCAATGAGCTGTGGGGTGTAAATACTCACTGCACCCCTTATTAAATTCTGTGAGGGGTGTAGTTTCCAAAATGGGGTCACATGTGGGGGTCCACTGTTCTGGCACCACGGGGGCTTTGTAAACGCACATGGCCCTGACCATTCCAAACTAATTCTCTTTCCAAAAGCTCAATGGCGCTCCTCCTCTTCTGAGCATTGTAGTTCGCCAGAACTTTCACAGAAAGAAAGCCGTTCACTGCGGCATCTTGGTCATTAGATCGGTCAGCCTGGTCCCAACCGGAGTGGTTGTGGTGCAAAACTGTGCAGCTAGGAAAAAAACGCCAGTAAGTGCCCGCTGCATTCACCAGCACAGAAAGCCATATATGCCAGCGGAAAGCCGCCACATAAATGCTGCACGTGCTGTATGCCGCAACTATGCAAATATATCTAGCACATCCTGCAGTCTGTTCACACCTATTGTGAAAACATTCATTTCAGCTGGGATTACACTTGGCGTGTTTGTCATAAAAAACACCATGCTCGCTGCGGGCACATGTTAGGTTGGAATCAATAGGGTAATATGAAACACCAGACACTAATGGGGGTTTCTTCATCCTTTTATGGTGTTTTTAGGCTATCAAATCTGTGGGATGCCGAGAGCATGTTTTTTTTTTTTTTTGGGGGGGGGTATTTTCTCACAATTTTTTTTTTATAGAAATCCTTCAGTCAAATGATGAAAGAATCACATGACTTGTAATTAGAAAAGCCAGAGGGAAAAAAAACACCAAAGAAAAAACACTTCCTATAATAATAATAATAATAATGATGATGATGATGATGATGATGATGATAATAATAATACACATTGGGACAGATGTATGAAAACCTGTGCAGAGGTCAAGTGGACCAGTTGCCCATAGCAACCAATCAGATTGCTTCTTTCACTTTTCAGAGGCCTTTTTAAAAACTGAAAGAAACTACCTGATTGGTTGCTATGGGCAACTGGTCCACTTTCCCTCTTCCCTGGTTTTGATAAATCTGTAAGACACCCCCCCCCCCCCCCCCCCCCCCCCCCAGTGCTTTTAGCAAAAATAACACAAAGATAGCTGAGAAAAGACATGAGGGGGAAGATTTTGATGTTTGTTTGTTTTTTTGCAAAAAAAGAAAAAAACATCAAACAAGAATTGTGTTTGTTCCTAGGCTTAGGCTGTGATTAAAAACAACATATAAATGGTGTTTTTCAAAGCCCACATTGCTTTATTTCTGGTGCTTTTCCCCCCTTTCGACAGACATCTGTCCAGCTATTGCAAAGCTACAACTCCCAGCCAGTGGCGGATCCAGGGGGGGGTGCAACGGGGCAATTGCCCTCCCCCACCCCCCCCGAGTTTGCTGCCCCCCCGCTCCCTAGCATGGTGGAGCCGAAGCTGTAAGCTCCGGCTCCACCATTCACTAACCCAGTGTTTTTCAACCACTGTGCCACGGCACACTAGTGTGCCGTGACATAGTGTAAGATGTGCCGTGGGAAAAACACCCGCCGGGTGTTTTTGCCGCGGGACACCTCTGTGTCCCGAAAGATGCTTTTGGGACACAGGGATGCCTCTAAGTCCCTGCGGCCCCGAGTTTACTTTAAAAACGCGGGGACCGCCGGGAGGTAGCGCACGCAGGGATGTCACTGACGTCCCATGCGTGCGCCCATAGCAACAATCGCAGAGGACCGGAGCAGCGAGGAGGACGCGCGCTGTCAACTTGGTAAGTGTTTCCAGCGGCGCGTCACCTTTGGTGTTCCGAGCACCGCTCCTCCGGTCCCGGGACCTACTTGTATAGCCGGACCAGAGGAGTGGTGCTCGGAACACCGAAGTGGGGCAGTACACAGGCATACAGCCTTCAGTAATACACTGTATGGCTGAAGGCTGTATGTTTGTGGGGGAACTGCACCTAATGTGGGGGGACTATACTGGGCCTAATGTGGGGGGGACTATACTGGGCCTAATGTGGGGGGACTATACTGGGCCTAATGTGGGGGGGGACTATACTGGGCCTAATGTGGGGGGACTATACTGGGCCTAATGTGGGGGGACTATACTGGGCCTAATGTGGGGGGACTATACTGGGCCTAATGTGGGGGGGACTATACTGGGCCTAATGTGGGGGGACTATACTGGGCCTAATGTGGGGGGACTATACTGGGCCTAATGTGGGGGGACTATACTGGGCCTAATGTGGGGGGGGGACTATTCTGGGCCTAATGTGGGGGGGACTATACTGGGCCTAATGTGGGGGGGACTATACTGGGCCTAATGTGGGGGGGGACTATACTGGGCCTAATGTGGGGGGCTATACTGGGCCTAATGTGGGGGGACTATACTGGGCCTAATGTGGGGGGACTATACTGGGCCTAATGTGGGGGGGACTATACTGGGCCTAATGTGGGGGGACTATACTGGGCCTAATGTGGGGGGACTATACTGGGCCTAATGTGGGGGGACTATACTGGGCCTAATGTGGGGGGACTATACTGGGCCTAATGTGGGGGGACTATACTGGGCCTAATGTGGGGGGACTATACTGGGCCTAATGTGGGGGGGGGACTATTCTGGGCCTAATGTGGGGGGGACTATACTGGGCCTAATGTGGGGGGGACTATACTGGGCCTAATGTGGGGGGGACTATACTGGGCCTAATGTGGGGGGGCTATACTGGGCCTAATGTGGGGGGACTATACTGGGCCTAATGTGGGGGGACTATACTGGGCCTAATGTGGGGGGGACTATACTGGGCCTAATGTGGGGGGGGGACTATACTGGGCCTAATGTGGGGGGGACTATACTGGGCCTAATGTGGGGGGACTATACTGGGCCTAATGTGGGGGGACTATACTGGGCCTAATGTGGGGGGACTATGCGGGGCCCTAATGTGGGGGGACTATACGGGGTCTAATGTGGGGGGACTATGCGGGGTCTAATGTGGGGGGACTATGCGGGGCCTAATGTGGGGGGACTATACGGGGCCTAATGTGGGGGGACTATACGGGGCCTAATGTGGGGGGACTATGTGGGGTCTAATGTGGGGGGACTATACTGGGCCTAATGTGGGGGACTATACTGGGCCTAATGTGGGGGGGGACTATACTGGGCCTAATGTGGGGGGGACTATACTGGGCCTAATGTGCGGGGGACTATACTGGGCCTAATGTGGGGGGACTATACTGGGCCTAATGTGGGGGGACTATACTGGGCCTAATGTGGGGGGGACTATTCTGGGCCTAATGTGGGGGGGGACTATACTGGGCCTAATGTGGGGGGGGACTATACTGGGCCTAATGTGGGGGGGACTATACTGGGCCTAATGTGGGGGGGACTATACTGGGCCTAATGTGGGGGGACTATACTGGGCCTAATGTGGGGGACTATACTGGGCCTAATGTTGGGGGGACTATACTGGGCCTAATGTGGGGGGGGCTATACTGGGCCTAATGTGGGGGGGACTATACTGGGCCTAATGTGGGGGGGACTATACGGGGCCTAATGTGGGGGGACTATACGGGGCCTAATGTGGGGGGACTATACGGGGCCTAATGTGGGGGGACTATGCGGGGCCTAATGTGGGGGGACTATGCGGGGCCTAATGTGGGGGGACTATACGGGGCCTAATGTGGGGGGGACTATGCGGGGTCTAATGTGGGGGGACTATGCGGGGCCTAATGTGGGGGGACTATGCGGGGCCTAATGTGGGGGGACTATGCGGGCCCTAATGTGGGGGGACTATGCGGGGCCTAATGTGGGGGGACTATGCGGGGCCTAATGTGGGGGGACTATGCGGGGCCTAAAGTGGGGGGACTATGCGGGGCCTAATGTGGGGGGACTATGCGGGGCCTAATGTGGGGGGACTATGCGGGGGCCTAATGTGGGGGGACTATGCGGGGGCCTAATGTGGGGGGACTATGCGGGGCCTAATGTGAGGGGACTATGCTGCCAACCTAATGTGGGGGGACTATACTGCCAAACTAATGTAGGGAGACTATACTGCCAACCTAATGTGGGGGGGACTATACTGCCAACCTAATGTGGGGGGGACTATACTGCCAACCTAATGTGGGGGGACTATACTGCCAACCTAATGTGTGGGGACTATACTGCCAGCCTAATGTGGGGGAAAATAAGATATATGCAAGATAAGATATATGCAGTGTGCATAGGAATTTGTTCATATGTATATATATATATACATATATATATATATATATATATATATATTTTTTTTTTTTTACTATAGTCCGGTCCTCCAAGGAGACAAGTGCAGTAAGTACTGAGTGACAGTGAGACAGATAAATAGATATAGTGCAGTGCGTTTTTTCCCTCTTTTTTTTTTGCTCGTCAACCTCGGTAGCGGTGCCCCGCGAAAAAATTTTTTTACGAGGTGTGCCACGACCCGAAAAAGGTTGGGAAACACTGCACTTACCTTACACACACGCTGTGAGTACACAGCGTGTGAGCTGCGGGGACGAGATCCACTAAAGGCCGGCGTGATGACGTCACATCATCGCGCCGGCGCCTGGAGGACCCGTCCCTGCGGCCTGCATACTGTAAGTAAGGGTATGCTCAGGGTCCAGGGGATTATGGAAACAGGATATGCGCCACTGTTAGGAGGAGGGGGGTCAGAGAAAAGGGAATATTTAATGAGGGTCTGCAGCAGGGACGTGCACACATAGGAGTGAAAGGGGGCTGGAGCCCCTGCCCTTTTCCTCACCTGCCCCTCTAGTGCCCTCACAAAAGGAGGTGCAGACTCAGGCTGACAAGTGAAGTAAAAAGGATCCATTGCTGGAGATTTGTATGTGGTTTAATGGAGGGTGCTGTGCCCTCCCTGCAGCAAGGGGGCGCCACTCACCCTGTCATTATCTGCCATTTCTTTGCTTCTCTCCACACGGAGGAGACAGGAGCAGAGGAGGCAGAGGGAGGCAAATGGAGGCCCCGCCCACAACATGTCCGGCCACAAACCAGTCTAAGCAGCCCTTACTGTAAGTAACTGTAAATATATGTGAGTGATTGTATGTCAGTGTGTGTGTATATATATATATATATGTGAGTGATTGTATGTCAGTGTGTGTGTATATATATATATATATATATATACACACATATATGTGTGTGTGTCTATCTCTATGTATGTGCAGAGAGGGATGGATGGGGCCTTACTGTAAGTAACTGTAAATATATGTGAGTGATTGTATGTCAGTGTGTGTATATGTATATATGTGAGTGATTGTATGTCAGTGTGTGTGTGTATATATGTGAGTGATTGTATGTCAGTGTGTGTGTGTGTATATATGTGAGTGATTGTATGTCAGTGTGTGTGTGTGTGTATATATGTGAGTGATTGTATGTCAGTGTGTGTGTGTGTGTATATATGTGAGTGATTGTATGTCAGTGTGTGTGTGTGTGTGTGTATATATGTGAGTGATTGTATGTCATTGTGTGTATGTATATATGTGAGTGATTGCATGTCAGTGTGTGTTTATGTATATATGTGGGTGATTGTATGTCAGTGTGTGTATATGTATATATGTGAGTGATTGTATGTCAGTGTGTGTATATGTATATATGTGAGTGATTGTATGTCAGTGTGTGTGTGTGTGTATATATGGGAGTGATTGTATGTCAGTGTGTGTGTGTGTATATATGTGAGTGATTGTATGTCAGTGTGTGTATATGTATATATGTGAGTGATTGTATGTCAGTGTGTGTATATGTATATATGGGAGTGATTGTATGTCAGTGTGTGTGTGTGTATATATGTGAGTGATTGTATGTCAGTGTGTGTATGTATATATGTGAGTGATTGTATGTCAGTGTGTATATGTATATATGTGAGTGATTGTATGTCAGTGTGTGTGTGTGTGTATATATGTGAGTGATTGTATGTCAGTGTGTGTGTGTGTATATATGTGAGTGATTGTGTGTGTGTGTGTATGTATATATGTGAGTGATTGTATGTCAGTGTGTGTATATGTATATATGTGAGTGATTGTATGTCAGTGTGTGTATATGTATATATGTGAGTGATTGTATGTCAGTGTGTGTATATGTATATATGTGAGTGATTGTATGTCAGTGTGTGTATATGTATATATGTGAGTGATTGTATGTCAGTGTGTGTGTATATATGTGAGTGATTGCATGTCAGTGTGAGTATATGTATATATGTGAGTGATTGTATGTCAGTGTGTGTATATGTATATATGTGGGTGATTGTATGTCAGTGTGTGTGTATATATGTGAGTGATTGTATGTCAGTGTGTGTGTATATATGTGAGTGATTGTATGTCAGTGTGTGTGTGTATGTATATATGTGAGCAAGTG